>NC_142021.1:5022329-5059829 GCF_049901735.1 Notechis scutatus | reverse complement strand
TTTAGCAGACTGTTTAGCGACAGTCAGATAAGAGGCAGCTGAGCCTGCAGCAGGAATGTGGGGGGCAGCGTGGAGAGCATTCGTTTCAGAAGGGACCCTCCCTAGTTTCTTAGGCTGTAAAAGTGGGGGGAAGAGAGAGGTGTACTTTCAGATTTGCCAGATTCTGCTCATGTAAGCTTACAATGAAGTTAGAGCTAATTCTTCTGGGCGTGCTTATTGTCAGGAAAGGCGGAATGCTTGGGAAATAGAAAGTAGAAATTGTACTTTTTACTTTCTAGAAAGTTACATATTTCTTCTGAATGAAATATGGGTGGAGAATGAAGGGGGAACAAATCTATATCTCTCTATCCATCTATTTATCTATCTATCTATCTATCTATCTATCTATCTATCTATCATCTATCTATCTATCATCTATCTATCATCCATCTATCATCCATCTATCATCTATCTATCTATCTATCTATCTATCTATCTATCTATCTATCTATCTATCTATCTATCTATCTATCTATCTATGCAGGATTGCAGGCAGACACTGCCCACAGCCTGCCTATCTATCTATCTATCTATCTATCTATCTATCTATCTATCTATCTATCTATCTATCTATCTATCTATCATCTAGTGTACGGTGATGTTATATTAGCCAGGAGACTACCTGCCTGCTAGCCATGTTTGGGTCACACATGCATGTTTTACATGGGTTGCCACAGGGGGTGAGTTAGTTCTGCATCATTTGAGCCTACTGTTGATATAGGGGAAATAGGTAGAAAATAGGGGTGTAGAACATGGGCTGCCATGTGAGCTGATTAGGTTTTCTACTTGACCCTCGTCCAGTTTTGACTACCACATTTCGAAAAGGACAGTAGTATATTAGAACAAGCTCAGAGATCCATCAAAATGATGAAGGATCTAGAAACCAAACCCCATGTAGAATTGTGAAAGGATCCAGGTATATTTTCCCTCCAGAAATGCAACTGTGTGGAGCTATGATAGCAGTCTTCAAATATCTGAAAGAAGAAAGCATGGCCTTATTCTCTATTACTCCAGAGGAAAGATCCAGAAGCATTTGATTAAAATTACAAGGAATGAGTTCAGGCTAGGTACCTAAGCAAACCTCTTGACAGTATAGGAGCTGTCAACCAGTAGGATCAGCTGCCAATTGTAGTGACATAATGGAATGTGTGTATGACCTTGGGGGATGAAGACAAGAGATGCTGCCTAGGAAACAAACAGACAAGAGGGTGGGGCTTAAAAAAGAAAAAGAAACTTCAGTAGGACCCGACCTAATTAATCAGATGGTTAAAAGTTGGCGAGAGGAATTTTGTTCCTTCAGATTTTCAATAATCTATTAATATAGCCTTAGAGCAATGTAGAATTCGTTCATCTAGACATGTTTCCTGTCTGGTTTATTTAGGAGGGCTGACAGGAGATGGCTTTCTACTTCACTAAAAAGTTCAAATTAAAGCTGGATGGTCATTTGTTAAATATGCTTTAGAGCATCTTGTAATGAGTGAAGTATTGGATCTGATGACCTCTAGGTCCATCTATGACTGTAGGAGGGACATAGGTTTGAATTGTGTTCTGGAGGAGGAGATGGAGAAGGAGGAGGAGAAAGGTGGAGGAGGAGGAGGAGGAGGAGGAGGAGGAGGAGGAGGAGGAGGAGGAGGAGGAGGAGGAGGAGGAGGAGAGGAGGAGGGAGGAGAAGAGAAGAAGAAGAAGAAGAAGAAGAAGAAGAAGAAGAAGAAGAAGAAGAAGAAGAAGAAGAAGAAGAAGAAGAAGAAGAAGAAGAAGAAGAAGAAGAAGAAGAAGAAGAAGAATTTTAAATTGTAATATTTTAAAAAATCAAACCAAAGGGAGAAGAAGCCGCTAAAAATGTATCTCTGGGTAAGTGGAGATCCATCACATATCTACGCCTAATTTTATGCAGCAAACGTTCTTGAGAATTAAAGGCTGTGCGGATGGTGTGTGTGTGTGTTTTTTTTTTTAAGAAAAGCAATGCAGGAAAATCTTAGAAAGAAAGATTTCTTTTTAGAAAGAAAATCCAGCTGGCTTACCAAAAGCCAGAAGGAAAGTCAGCACCCACATGGGTGGGTGGGTGGGTGGGGAAACTAAGGAAATTGGTGATCAATGCTATTAGTGTCTACGCTTAATTGTTGCTCGCCCCATGTCTCCAGAGGAAGGAGCAACCCCTGGATGGGATCCAAAGAGAAGGCCCTGACTGCCAAAGAGATTGGCACCATGATAGCAAAGCTTTGAGGAAGTATCTGAAAACAGCTGGTTAAGGCTGATGTTCTCTCATTCTGGGCACAGTCCCAAGAAAGAACAATGTAAAAAGAGCATTGTCTCCTAGCTGTGAAGAGAAAGGAGATGTTTTAAAAACCAGGTGGCATGTTCAGTGGTGTGCGTATTAGAGAACTTCAAGTATTTAATTTTTCCCCCTCTTTTTCATTCTCTTCTGTTCCTCTTTCTTTCTCCTTCCTTCTTCCATTTTTCTTCCTTTTCTCCTTCTCCTCCTCCTCCTTTTCTTCCACTTTTCTTCTCATTCTTCTGCCTTTCTTCCTTTTCTCCTTCTCCTCCTCCCCTTTCCCTTTCTTCTCCTCCTCCTCCTCCTTTTTCTCCTTCTTTCTTCCTCTTCTCCTTCTCCTTTCTTCTTCCATCTCTCTTCCTTTTTTCCTCTCCCTCTTCCTCTTTCCCTTCCTCCTTCTCCTCCTTTCTTCCTCTTTCTTCCTCTTTCCCTTCCTTCTTCTCCTCCTTTCTTCCTCTTTCCTTCTCCTTCTCCTTCCTCCTTCCTTTTCTCCCCATCCTCCTCCTCCTCCTTTTGCAAAAGGATATTTGTGTCAATATTGCAATTCCTTCTGCATTTATTTCAAAGCTAGAGGGATGCAGAAATGTCCCGGGAGGGCCTTAGGAACAAACCCATGTGAATTGGGATGAAAAGGTGGTTGATCCTCCCCATCCCTGATGGATATAAGAGAGTGACATGTGGACGGGAATGGTAGGGAATCTTTCTTTAAGTGACTAGCAGCTATTGTAGGAAGCATGGCTTTTGGTAGTGTAAAGATTGGCCGAGGGCTCCATCCATCCAAACACTCCTGAAGAGAAAGGGGCAGAAGAATTTCTCCCCTCTTTCTAAAGAGTTTGGTAACAAATGTGCATTTCATTTTCCGAGCATTTCATGGTGAAACCTAAAACTTCTTCCAAATTTGGGGACTGAGCGGTTCAAGGGATTAGTAACAAAATCTGGCGTCTTTCATCTTTTAGCATTTGCCTTTTCAACTCTCATTCGAGTTGATGCAAATGACAGCCTCCAATGAAAGGGAGGGGCTTATTTGTAATGAGTTGGGGCCTCCCTCCGTTTCCTGGTTGAAGGATTTCTCCCCCACCCAACCAGTTCCTTCTTCTGTGCAAACACACTATCAACTCCTAGTCATCCGCCAAAGATAGGAAAGAGTCCAGAGGTGTAAATTGCTGGCACAAGATGACACCCAAGGTCCCTTCCCACTCTGCTAAGAAAGAGAATTCACGTCTTTTGCTGTTGTTGTTAGTTGTGAAGTCGTGTCTGACCTATCGCGACCCCATGGACAACGTTCCTCCAGGCCTTCCTGTCTTCTGGAGTCCACTGACTGCTTCAGTGACTCCATCCAGCCACCTTCTTCTCTGCCATCCCCTTCTTCTTCTATTGCCTTCCATCATTCCCAGCATTACGGCTCTTCTCCAGTGAGTCCTTTCTTCCTTCTCATGAGATGGCCAAAGTCTTTGAGTTTCATCTTCAGGATTTGACCTTCTAAAGAGAAGTCAGGGTTGATCTCCTCTAGGGCTGACCGGTTGGATGACCTTGCCGTCCAAGGGACTTGCAGGAGTCTTCTCCTCCAGCACCAGAGTTCAAAGGCCTGAATTCTTTGGTGCTCAGCCTTCCTTACAGTCCAGATTTCATGGACATACATTGCAACTGGGAAAACCATAGCCTTGACTACACACACTTTTGTTGGCAGGGGGATGTCTCCACTTTTTAGTATGCTGTTTAGATTTACAAATAGCTTTCCTTCCCATGAGCAAGTGTCTTTTACTTTCTTGGCTTTAGTCCCCATCTGCGGTGATCTTGGAGCCTAGGAAAATAAAATCTGTCACTCCCTCCATACTAACTTCCTCCTACTGTTGTCAATTGTCCTGAGCAGTCATCTCTTTTTGGCCCAAGTGATGTCAGGAAGACGTCAGGAAAGCTGGCTCCGTCAAGGTTTATAGTAGCGTACAGTAGACATGTCACTTATCCGCAGAGGATGGGATGGCCTCTACTTTCTCAAGCCAACATTCTTCTCTCTGAAAGTAATGGTCGCTTTTGTTTAGTCCTTGGCACACAATGAAATGATGGGAAAATATGCTATAGGAACATGGTATAGAAAACATGCCGTTCAGAAGGTGGAGCTGGGCTGTGTCGGAAAATGGAACGAAACCTTTGAACATCAGCCAATCCAGATGACACGCGGGGTGGTGGGACAGGAGGATGGAGACGTGTTCTTCAGCAGCAGCTCCTTCTGATCTTAGAAAAGAGAAGAAGTTCTCACGGCCAAGGGCTAGGAATGGAATGGAATAAGAATGAACAGAACAAGAATGGAATGGAATGGGACAGAATAATAAAGAATGAATGGAATATAATTAATGAGATGGAATGGAATGGATTAGAATAGAACAATAAAGAATGAATGGAATGGAATTAATGGAATGGAATGGAATAGGAATAAGAATAAGAATGAACAGAACAAGAATAGGATAGGATAGGATAGGATAGAAAATAGAATGGAGAATGGAGAATGGAGAATGGAGAATAGAGAATGGAATATGGAATGGAGTGGAATGGAATGGAATGGAATGGAATGGAATGGAATAGAATAGAATGGAGAATAGAATAGAATAGAATAGAATAGAATAGAATAGAATAGAATAGAATAGAATAGAATAGAATAGAATTCTCCCGTTGAGATAGTTTTAAAAGGAACTGTCCCAAAGGTGATTTTTCTTCCAAGGCAAATATCTTCCAAATATCCAGGCATACTGATCAATGTGGTGAAATTTATTTGGGGAATGAGTGAGAGAGAGGTTCTACCCAGTGGTGAGATTCAAACTATTTAACTACCGGTTCTGTGGGTGTGGCGTAGTGAGCATGGCAGGGGAAGGATACTGCAAAATCTCCATGCCCTCCCCACCCCACTAACCTGCTTTCCAGCTCCGTTCTCCTGTGCAGGGCAACAAAAGAAGACCCAGCCAATCAGCTGGGACTCAGGAGGCAGAGAATAGATGGAAGCGGTGTTTGCCAGTTTTCCGAACTATTCAAAATTTCCGCTACTGTCAGAACTGGCTGAATACCACCTCTGGTTCTACCTTATAATTTCTTTTTCTTTCTCGTAAAGAACTAGCTAAGTAGTTCATTGCAACAGATACGACCCCTTTAAAATGGAAAGGATTTATTACAACGTATTTACTAAGTTTCTCAGGGCCCATTGTTTTCCTCTGCTATTTAAATATCTCTATTTCCTCTCTCTTTACCCAGGGGTAGGGCTGAAGCTTCAACCAATCAATTGTGGCAACGAATCTTCACATTAAAAGGCACCTGCCTGGCGAATTTCCCCTCCTCCTCCTCCTCCCCAAATCATCATGGCTTAAAGAAATTCCCGCGAAGATATTTGAGACGAAAAGGCATGCAAAAGTGGAAATTGTAGGCGGGTGGAGGGAGTGGGAATGTGAATTCTATATAAATTAAAATGCCCATTTATCCCCGTATTAGTTTTCAAGCAGGTGCATTCTGGACTCAAACGCCGATAGAAGAATGATTCATGATCACAAATGTGAAATTGATATAGACAGAGTACAGATGCTGTCACATGCATGGAGCCTTTTGAAAAGAGACACAGGTAGATACCTTGATTTACAGCCGTTAGTTTAGTGAATGAAGTTATGACGGCACTGGGGAAAAAATTAACTTATGACCAATATTCACACTTACGGCCATTGCAGCATTCCCCACAGTCATGGGATTCAAACTTCTGTTTGCTTGGCAACTGGCTCGTATTTATGACGGTCACAGTGTCTTGGGGTCATGGGATTGTTCTGACCCCCGTCCTTTTCCAACAAATCAAACACAATCCAAATAAAACAGAAACCTTGTAATGCTTTTGCAAAATAATTAGCTGTGATAAGCACAAGCCTTGCCAAATTGTGCAAGACTTGCCAAAAGATAACAGACAAGAAATAATTTGCAATACAAGAATCTTCAAATACAAACTCAGGATACTGGAATGTCCACGAGGCTGGAGTTTCAAAACGTCTTTGCCTTCTGCAAAGTACGTTCCTTTCACAGCTGGCTTTTATCTTCTTGAAGGAGGGGCCATTACCTTGCAGCCTTACTCCTGCGTCGCCCTTGCTGTTGTAGCTGCTCTTCCCTATGAGCAATCCTATGCACGCTTGGCATAGGCTCCTCGGGAACCTCCTCATCACTACTGCCAGCCCCCACAATCTCTGAAGGCAGCAGTCCTCTCCCTGATGGTCCTGGCCCCTCATCTGAGTCATCGCTCTTCTCAGCCGTCCGCATCTGCTGCCAGCTAACCACAACAGGGATCCTCTTTTGCGACCTTCTGACAAGCAAAGTCTATGGGGAAGCCTGATTCACTTAACGACGGTGTGACTAACTTAACCATGGCAATGATTCAATTCACAACAGTGGCAAGAAAAAACATAAAATGGAGGGTCAGCATTCCAATGAAACTTCCCCATTTCATTCGGCGCTCAGAAACAAAGTTCATCCAAATAAGAATTTATTGAAGAAGTCGTACTGGCACATCTGGGGAAACCCCGAATCGGAGAGTTCTGGATTTTCCCTTCCTAATTAAAAATCAAAAGTCCATCCCCTGCATCCACCAGTCCATGGTCCAATCGTCACACCATCCCAACTGGAGATTATTACTCCTGTCCAGGTGCAGGGTGACTTGTCCTTGACTCTCTGAGAAAAGAATGTTGTTGTGTCTAATCTTTCACCTCTATGAAATCCCCCCTTCCCAAATTCCCAGGCACTGAATGTGGCAGCCTCAAAGCTTCTAAGCAAAATATGGCTTCCAAGGCTGACCGGGAGCAAAATTCACTTAACAACAGTCTCTTTGGCAAATGGAAATTTTGGGCTCAGTTGTAGTCGTAAGTTGAGGACTCCCTGTATACTATGATTAGCAAAGGTATGAAATTTTCTACAGAAGTAACTAGGTGCCTTACTTAAAAGTCAGGCCCATTGATATCAATGCACCTTACTAGGTTTGCCTCTTGATCTATGATCTCACACCTTCTTGCCCTTGGACGTTCTTTTTCTATATATATATAATGACCTTGTAAAAGATAAAGATGAATTTCATTAGAAACCTTCAACGGTGTATTTATTGGAGGGGGATGACAGGTCCAGGGACAAAGGTGTAATGAATATGTTGGAAAGCCTATTGGGGGGGAAAAAATTCAGAAATTAGTTAGTTGAAAGGGCACTTTGAAAGTATCCAAAAGAAAATAATTTAGGGAAAAACTAGATGCTTCTCTTTTTTCCCCCATGAAATTCAATACCATGACAAGGAATGGCATTCCTTGACTTTGGACACATACCATCCTTGATTTTCAAAGTTCATGCAGCACTTTGTGTCTACTAAAACAAGAAAAAAGATTTTGGGTGGAAGATCACAGCCCCTGGTATTCTTCCTACAAGTTGGATTCAGTTGGGATCCAGTGGAAGCCAACAGAATACGGAGAGGCATTTGTTGCTCACTGAACTTGGTTGTTGTTGTTTGCAGATGTTTCATTACCCAACTAGGTAACATCATCAGTGTTAGAAGGGAGTGGAGTTTGTGGAGAGGAGGAGGAGGACGACATCGATGACTATGGGGCCTTTGGGTCTCTCTGAGCTTGGATGTTTTCAGTTTTATGGGATGTTCAACGCTGAATAGAGTCTCCATCTTGATTGTCAAACATCTCCCCTGGGCTTCCATAAGTCTTTCTCAGATATAGGAGATATTGATCTTGGCCATTGAATTATGACCCTTTCCAATTCTTTCTTGCATCAGAGATCATGGAAGAGATTTCTATTGATAAAGGGGAATATTTGTAGCTCAGGGTAGAAATGAGGGGGTCCTTGGTGCTCTCTGAACTTGGCTGTCTTTTTGCACACTTCTCATTACCCAAACTAGTCAAAGGTGTTCGCTCTCAATTTACATTTTATTGTTGGTGGGAATGGTCTTGGAGCCAAAAAGGGAACAAAAACACCGAAATACCAACCACAAACACCCAGTTGAACATAGTTTAACACCAAGATTAACCTCAGATCAACAATCAAGAAATAAACAACACCCCAATCAAAGACCTGCCAAGCAAGCTAACAGAAAACAGCCAAGTCCATCCCAACCAACAATGACAACACTAGAATATAAATTGAGAGCAAATACCATTCCTTCCTAGCACTGATGATGTTACCTAGTTTGGTAATGAAACTGCAGGAAAACAACCAAGCTCAGAGGGCACCGAGGACCCCTCATTTCAACTCTGAGCTACAAATATTTTCCTTTATCAATAGAAAAATCTGTTCCACAATCTCTGATGCAAAACAGAATTGGAAAGGGTCATAATTCAATGGCCAAGGTCATAAGGATCAATATCTGGTATCTCCCATCTCCGAGAAGGACTTGTTGAAGCCCAGGGGAGATGCTTGACAGTCAAAACTGAGACTCTGTTCAGCTTTGAACATCCATAAAACTGAAGTATGAACTCTATACATCCATATATTGAGCTACATCCAGAAATGGTTTCCCCCTTTGACTTAAATTCTGTGTCAAATTTACTGTTGAGGTACAGTGTAAGGCTGGACATCAAAGAAGGACTTCTATGCCTTCACAAACCATTCTTTCAACAAGGAAATCCCATGTTCTTTTTTCTTTCCTTCTTTGTCTCTCTGTCTCTGTCTCTGTCTCTCTCTCTCTCTGGTCTATCTATCCGAAGTCTCACAGAAATATTTGAGGAGCATGTGAGAGAAGCCAAGATACTACTAAAAAGTCCTCTCTTTTGTGTGTCAAAAGGATAATTGCAGGGATTACTTTACCGGGTCTGCATTATTTCACCCTGCCTCCAACAAAGTTATCTCCAGTGGCCCATTGGGTGACAAATTCTTCAGGAGTCCTTTAAGCAGGTGCCTCCTGACAGGTAGTCGATAGAGAACTTCTGGCTAAACACCAGTATTCCACCAATGAGGTCAACACCAGAGGCCAACGAGCATAGCTGGAGAGGTTGCAAAGGTCAGGACCCATTAAGCCGACAGATGAATCTCAAGTCTACCACCTCCCTTGGGGTCTCTTTGTCCAGAAATGGAAATTCACATCTCAAAAGACCAGCATTGTTCCATCCTCCCCTCCCTCCCTCCCTTCTAAAAAGGTCCTCTTCAGAAATGGTGGCATCTCTCTCAACTGGCCTTCATTAGCCAGAGAATAACGGCGCAGGCCCTTTGCAGGGTAGGGCCTGTCTCCATAGCTCTCAACTGTTCCTCATTAGGGAAAACAGTCCTCCATTGTCCAGCCTCAAAACACTTTTGTTTTTGTTTTTTTAAAAAAAACTTCTGCAGGACTGGGAAATTAGAAATAGGATATGCACCGGTGTAGCCCTATTGATGGAGAAGGACTTGCTATTAAAATGAGCGTTAAACGGATGGATTTCGAGTCAACTGTTGGCATGCAGAAATGCTACACACAGAGAGAGACAGAGAGACAGAGACAGAGACAGACAGACAGACAGACAAACAGAGAGAGAGCGACAGAGAGAGATTATACATACACATTCCCAGCATTCGGCTTTTCTCCAGTGAGTCCTTCGTTCTCATCAGGTGGCCAAAGTCTTTGAGTTTCATTTTCAGGATCTGGCCTTCTAAAGAGCAGTCAGGGTTGGTTTCCATGGACAACATTCCTCCAGGCCTTCCTGTCCTCTACCATCTTGTGGAGTTCGTTGAAGCTCACACCAATCAACTGCTTCAGGGACTCCATCCAGCCACCTCCTTCTCTGCCGTCTCCTTCTTCTTTTGCCCTCCATCATTCTCAGCATTAGGCTCTTCTCCAATGAGTCCTTCCTTCCTTCTCATGAGGTGGCCAACGTCTTTGAGTTTCATCTTCAGGATCTGGCCTTCTAAAGAGCAGTCGGGGGTTGGTCTCCTCTAGGACTGACCGGTTGGATCGCCTTGCAGTCCAAAGGACTCACAGAACTTCTTTGGTGCTCAGCCTTCCTTATGGTCCAGCTTTCACAGTCCTACATTGCACCTGGGGAAACCATTATTGTAGGCTATACTAAAGAATTGTGCTAGTCTGAAAGTACATCACTCCTCCTCCTTGCCTTTATAGCCTAAGAAATTAAGAAGGATCCCTTCCGAGATTATTTCCATGCCTTTATTACTTCTGTGGGCCTTGACTGACTCTTCTCTGACTTTTGTCCTGGTTCTTCCAGGGTTATTCTCAAAGGCCACCACATCTGAAGAAAGAAAGAAAGAAAGAAAGAAAGAAAGAAAGAAAGAAAGAAAGAAAGAAAGAAAGAAAGAAAGAAAGAAAGAAAGAAAGAAAGAAAGAAAGAAAGAAAGAAAGGAAAGAGAGGGAGAGAAGGAGGGAGGGAAGGAAGAAGAAAAAGAAAGAAAGAAAGAAAGAAAGAAAGAAAGAAAGAAAGAAAGAAAGAAAGAAAGAAAGAAAGAAAGAAAGAAAGAAAGAAAGAAAGAAAGAAAGAAAGAAAGAAAGAAAGAAAGAAAGAAAGGGAGGGAGGGAGGGAAGGAAGAAAGTGGAAAGAAGGAAGAAAAAGAGAGAAAGAAAGAAAGAAAGAAAGAAAGAAAGGAAGGAAGGAAGGAAGGAAGGAAGGAAGGAAGGAAGGAAGGAAGGAAGGAAGGAAGGAAGGAAGGAAGGAAGGAAGGAAGGAAGGAAGGAAGGTCTAACATGAGTACTCCACACTTTCCCCTGAAAGCTTCTCTCTTTCAAATTTCAAAAGCGAGTACTCTCCTATGCTTTGCAAAAAGAAAGAACGAGGGACTTTCTTGTTTTGTTTTGTTTTTAAAAAAGAGAAGCATTTCTCTGCCTGACACGCATCTTAAATGGATTTAAAATCATTTGTAGCACGTTGGATTGGGTGGAGAGCCTGAGAGGTAGACAATGTTAAGTCTTTTAGTGTCGGTGCAACATGATTCCCGGGGAGGTGTATTAGTTACACGCCTGACAGTCACATTTCTGCCAAAAAGCAGGCTACAGAAGTCAGAGACATAAACAAAACAGCAGATCAATAGCATCATCTGTATAAAAAATGCATCCTGCCCTGTAAGGCTGATTTAGTTAGCTGTAATAAATCATCGGAATGCCTTCTAACCGGGATGCTATCTTCTGTTTCCCCTTCCCCAGCCCTTGCCTGCCCATCCCCCAAGCTTAGTTTTGTAGTTCTCAGATCGTTGCTGGAACACCAACCACATGGATTGACTTCTGACATTTATTTATGTACCTGTATTTAATGTCAGGCCCAAGAAATCAAGAGCCAAGGCACTTCAAATGAAAACAGGTTTCATGCACGCTGACACTTTCTACAAGAATATGGACTACTAACACTCCGAGCAAATGGGCGGCAGAAACAGTCAGGGGACGCAGTGGCTCAGTGGCTAAGATGGTGGGCTGTTGATCAGAAAGGTTGGGGGTTCAGCAGTTCGAATCCCTAGCGCCGCGTCACAGAGTGAGCTCTCGTTCCTGATCCCAGCTTCTGCCAACCTAGCAGTTCAAAAGCACACAAACGATGCAAGCAGACAAATAGGGACCCCTTTGGTGGGCAGGTAACAGCTCCTTTGGCGCTTAGTCATGCCAGCCACATGACCACAGAGACATCTTTGGACAGCACTGGCTCTTCAGCTTTGTAATGGAGATGAGCACCACCCCCCTAGAGCCAGAAACGACCAGCATGCATGTACAAGGGGAACCTTTAGCTTTAGCTTTACGTGTCAATGGAATTCAAAGTAGGTTGGACTTAGATCTCTTGTGACTAGGAAGGGACTCAAGACTGATAGCGTGTTTGACTCCTCCTTCAGGCTCAGCCTGGTCATCTCCTATATTAATATCTATTGTATCAGCTCATAAAACATTCCTATGCCTGATTTAGTAAGTTGCCATTAAAAAAGGTGGGGAGAAGGAAGGAAATCTGGAAGAGCAGTGCAGCAGTTTGAAAGCAAAAGTACATTCCAACTCTTATCTTTAAAAGATTGTAACTAAAATACCAGAGCTTTTGCCAGCAAATATATTTAATTGGAGAACGTTGATGACCCCCCCAACCCGTGAAGGTGCTCAATTGGAGAATCTGATTTATGACACCACCCAGCGGGGAGGGAGGGGGAAACAGAGTCACAAGGGCCTGTAAATAATGCATGCCAGAGTTGGCCTCATACAGGGCAGTGCCAGTATGGCGCCTCTAATGAATCCTTTGCAGTTTTTTGAAGTTTGGCTCGAGAATCATGATTTAATTAGAGCGATTGCTAAAATCCTGACATATTGTGTGCATTAGTTGTCATTTCGTTTATTTATTTATTTATTTTTCCCAAAAGAGAAAAACGAGGTTCAGAACCAGATTCATCGCTAGTTCTTTGCCTTGGGAGAGCTTCACCGGTCACATTGGTTGCGGAAGGGAAGGATGATGTTGGCTGGTGCTCAAGGTAAGTCTGACAGAAGCATTGGTTGTTCCATTGTTCTCTGGAAGTTCGGTTTCTCGAGCCAGCAGTTGGCAGGACATTGACCTGGAAAGGTGCCTTTGCTTTTTTAGGCACAGGTTAAAGAGAAGATGCCAACAGCTGAACTGACACACTTGCATGGGCTTGCATCCCCCAAACAATGAAAGCCTAATCTGTAGATGAATGTACAATGTAGGTAGAAATAAAGGGAGGGAGGTGACCCCAACAGCTGACTTAAGGTCAGGAATTAACCCATCAGTCAGAAATGCCTCCATTCAAGAAAGACCTAAACATTGTTGCTAACTTACTTGTAGACTAACAGACAAGGATGATCCATTGATAGTTCTGCTGGAAATCAACCCAACTCATGGCTTGTCTGGTGATCATTGTTACATTTCTGGAGGTCATTTGGTGATCGGTGCTCAGTTGTTAAATTTCTAGTGATGTATTGTACTTGCTTGTTACACTCCATGTGTGGTGGGTCTTTTGTGCCTCAGAGCCAAAGTGTGATCTCAGATCTCGTAGAGTTTTATTCCATAAACCATGACTTAGCTCAGTGTGTAAACCCTGGTCCATCTCTCTCCCTCTCCCTCTCTCTCTCTTTCTCTTTCTTTCTCTCCCTCTCTCTCTCCCTCTCTCTCTTTCTCTCTCTTTCTCTCTCCCTCTCTCATATCTCACAGGACTCTTGTAAAAATGAAACTGGTTTTGGAGGAAGAAAATCACAAGTAAAACTCAGGTTTCTGAAATGAAAATGAGATATAAATGCACGGAGTGACCCCAATAAATATTATGGCTCAATCTTCACAGCCCATCTCTTCTCAGAATTCTTTTATATCACAGTGAGGGTTGAACTTTCACTTCTCTACAGACTGTTCAGTATCAAACTGTTTTTTTTTTATTAAAAAAATAATAATTCTTCCCCACTTTCTTTGGCCCAGATAGTCAGGCCTCTGGGGCATAGTTAATCCCTCTCACCACTTCCATGTTGGCTTCTTGTTTCAAAGAAGCATATTGTTAAAAGTCATCTCTCTTGCTCTTGGGTGAATCTTGGGATTCCCAATGGGTGAATCATTTCCATCGTTTTTGACAGGCGACTTGATATCCCTTGTCCTAAAGCCAACCAGTGGATGAAGGAATACGGCAAGTGACAGAGATGAAGAGAAAAGAAAGGAAGCAAAAGCGTAGGTTATTGTCATCTACAACCTTCTCAGTTGGGACGATGGTAGAAACATTCTCCTGAGCGCTTCCAGAGCAAAAGGCCAACAAAGAACTGAATATAATGAGAGATTCTCATTCTTTGTTCCAGAAGAACCAAGAACGTTTGAGATTCCACCTTAATATTTGTCCATTTTTCACATCCTTTTTGGCTTTTTAGATGCCAAGACAGAGTTGGAGGGATGGAGGGATGATTGGATGGATGGATGGATGGATGGATGGATGGATGGATGGATGGACGGTTGGATGGATGGACAGTTGGATGGATGGACAGTTGGATGGATGTATATATGGATGAATGGAGGGGTGGAGGGGTCGATGGTTGGATGGATAGAAGGAAGGATGGATGGATGGATGGGGTTCCTTTGCCAAATGTTAAAAATCTAGATGACAATTTGATTGGTCTCATTCATATCATTTTACAGAAATGGATATCATTTTTAAATAAATATTGATTTGTTTGTGTTGATGAAAGAGAAAACTCACTCTTTGGATTACCTTTTTGCAGACTTTTCACTTTTTAAAAAACAATGACTTGCAGATTTACGCCATCTCAAAGCAAGTAAAGAGAAGACCATTTCCAATTAATATAATGCAGGCTGTATTGGATTGTATTTTTTTTTTTAAGTGAGCTATGTCCACTGTGCAATCATGAAACTACGATTCACTGTTTTCTATGAAAATTCAGCATTTTTTCCCCCTGGTTTCTTGCTTGTCTCCTGAACAAAACAAAGCAGGAAAAGCGACAAGCATAAGCTGCAAAGAGGCTTGATCGCATTAATAACACGATTCAAATATTATTATTATTTTTGACCATAGAAAAAGCTGCAATTCTGAGTTTTTCCACTTGCTGGAAAGAATTGTGAACTCCACAAGATGGAAGAAGGTTTCTAATAATTTTCCCTTTCCAAAAATACATTTCCAGAAATAGACACCCTTGTACCTCCCAGTGTTTTATTTATTCTTATTAGAATAAATACAGGAAATCCTAGAATCTTTCCCATTTCCCCCCTATTTTTCATCTTAGAATTGGCATAAATAAGCCTCTTTCCTTTAATCCTTAAGGATAATTACTGCCAAAACCCCTGCAATGACCACACTTGGAATACTGCATCCAGTTTTGGTGGCCACGGTAGAAAAAAAAGATGTTGAGACTCTAGAAAGAGTGCAGAGAAGAGCAACAAAGAGGATTAGGGGACTGGAGGCTAAAACATATAAAGAACGGTTGCAGGAATTGGCTATGGCTAGTCTAGTGAAGAGAAGGATTAGGGGGTGAGAGGATAGCAGTCTTCCAGTATCTGAGGGGCTGCCAGAAAGAAGATGGAGTCAAATTATTTTGCAAAGCACCTGAAGGCAGGACAAGAAGCAATGGGTGGAAACTAACCAAGGAGAGAAGCAACCTAGAACTAAGGAGGAATTTCCTGGTGGATAAGAACAATTAATCCGTGGAACGACTTGCCTTCAGAAATTGTGGCTGCTCCATCACTGGAGGCTTTTAAGAAGAGATTGGATAACCATTTGTCTGAAATGGTATAGGGCTGTGATGGCGAACTTATGGCACGCGTGCCACAGGAGGCATGCAGAGCCATCTGTGTGGGCACGCGAGTTCCAGACAAACTTACCTCACTGAGCATGTGCGTGACTCCCATCTGATTTTTGGGCCTTTTTCAGCCTCCCAGAGGCTTGAGGGAAGCCTCTGTAGCCTTTGGAGGCCGAAAAATAGGCCCATTTTGTCACTTCCTGTATTTCCGGAAATACCAGAAGTGACTAAACAGGCCCATTTTTTGGCCTGCAAAGGCTGCAGAGGCTTCCCTCAAGCCTCTGGGAGGCTGAAAAAGGCCTCAAATGGGCAGAAAAGCAGCTAGGAGGTGCAGTGCAGGTAAGGGGGTGGCAGGGGGGGGTCGGGCATGCATATGCAGGGGGTGTGGTGGGGTGCGTGCATTGCCTTCCGGGTGCTGGCATGCGAGCGCAAGCATGCACACAATTTTGGGCACAGGAGCCCCAAAAGGTTAGCCACCACTGGTATAGGGTGTGCTGCTTGAGCAGGGGGTTGGACTTGATGACCTCTAAAGTCTCTTCCAACTCTTCTGTTATTTTGCTCATCCACGTTAAGTGAAATAAATCTACAAACAAACAAAAGAAAGTAATCACAGAATAGCTGTTATTTAATAATAAGCAGAATGGAACAGCTCGCCTCCTGGGCTTGTGTGTAATCCATCATTAGAGGTTTTCAAAAATAGACTGGACATTCGAAAGAAAGGGGTACCTTTTACCATATGTGGTGGGACTGCAAAAAATAAATAAATACAGGAGTTCTGGCACAAAATCTGGACATAGCTGGAAGAAATGTTGGGTCTAAAAATTAGCTTTGTACCAGAGATGTTTCTATTAGGAATAATAAAAGAGAATTTTAGTAAAGCAGATATCTACTTAATTATTCATGTCATCACAGCAGCAAGAACATTGCTTGCCCAAACTTGGAAGTCAAAAGAAATTCCAAATTATGAAGTTATAATAGATAAGATTTTTCAATACGTGGAATTAGATAGTTTGACACTAGAATTGAAAGAACGAGACGAATCAGAATATTATAAAGCATGGAACAATTTCTTTTTTAAAAAATAAATTTTATAAATTTTTCAAATTTTAAAAACCATAAAATAAAACTTTATACATTGTTATCAACATCAAGACATCTTTTGTATCTCCTCACATTTTTCAGTATATGTATTTACTTATTCCTTTACCATTACATCTTACTCTTGCTATAAATCAATATCTTTTTATCCTTACATCTAAATCTTCTCTATGGTATATTTACATATTTACATATTTCCTCATTCTTTTCCTAATTGCCATTTTATTTTCTCTTTATTTCTAAACCACTCATTACCAGGCATCCCAGGCCCTATAGTAAATTGAATTTCTATGTATGGAGGGACATGAAAGGAAGTCTATAAAATGAAAATTAGAATTTAAGATGTAATTGAAATACAGCACAAGAATAAGATCTAAAATGATATAAAGACTAAATGTAAATATGTATATATATGTATATATAGATGCCTATATTTCTTATTGATTTTTTTCTTAGTGTAAAATGTTAAGACTGAAATGTATGTCAAAGAAAATCCACCGCATTCAAGACTTCTTAATGTTTATTTTCAATAAAATATATTTTTTTAAAAAAGACTGGACAACCATTTGACTGGGATGATATAAAGTGTCTGCCTTGAGCAGGGGATTGGACTAGAAGATCTCTGAGGTGCCCTCCATGTTTTTATGGTTCTCAGTGAGCACACCCTTGGAACATCATTGATTTGCTAATTGCGAATCAATTTAAACAAAGAAGCTAGAGGAAAGAAGTATGTCAAAAAAAGATACACGATATGCTTTTGTGGTTTATGATGAATCACACTTAAGAGGCCGTCTGAGGTTAAAGAACATGGGTTTTGGACACAACAGATTCAAAGCTCCATCAGGAAAGTCAGATATCTGGGTTATTTATTTTTCACCCTTGCATTACATGGTATGACTCACCAGACCATAAAAGAGATCAAATAACTTTGCTGCTAATCATTATTTTCTTAGATTTGGCACATCTGTGTTGTAAACAGAACTTGGATGCATTTGAGGCAGCCAAAGCATGTTTTCATGATGCATCGGTTGCATGAGGAAGGCAAAAAAAATTGAAGAAGGCAGCGGGGAGGAGGAGAAAGGGAAGGAGGCAGAGATGAGGAGGAGGAAAGAGAAGGAGAAGAGAAGGAGGCAGGGAGGAGGGATGAAGGAGGAGGAAGAAGCAAAGCAGAAAGAAAGAGGCAGAGAGGAGGAGGAGAAAGGGAAGGAGGCAGAGATAAGGAGGAGGAAGAGGAAGAGGAGGAAAAACAGAAAGGAGGAGGACAAGGAGAAGAAGCAGAAGGAAGAAGAAGGAGGCAGGGAGAAGGACAAAAAAAATATGATGACATTGAATAAGACGATGATGATCACTACGGAGACTTCCGTGAGGCAGGTGCTGACTGGCATCCTGACTTAGAAAGAGCTTAGCCTTCTTCTTCAAATCCCATCCCACCTCCAGCTCTTCTTGCAGGGTGGAAAGAAGAGAGATCAGGCCAGTTACCCAGATCCAAACAAAACACCTATTTTTTTAAAAAGGGCAAAGACCTTCTGAGCGAGCCCTTTTCCTTTTTAAACCATTTAGCCGTGCAAACCAGCCCGGGCATTTAGGTTGTTTATAGAAAGCAGGTCAACGCAATGGGGGGCAACCCCTCCCACCTTGTGCTTTTTCAAAGGCCGACTTTCCCCTTCTTCTCTCCTCTTCCCGGTCCTTCGCCCGTCACACAATCTCTTCCTGGCCTCTTCGCTTGATCCTTGTTTACATTTCATGCCATTATGGATGAAAAAGCAGGAAGGAAAAGATAGGGAAAGGCACTTCTTCTCGTACAACATAGCCAGTGCTTTCCCTGGAACACCTCCCCCCTGAAGCCCCTACTCCCCCAAAACCCTCCTCCCCCCCATCAAATCTTTCTGGCCCCTTGAGGGAGTTAGAAAGCTTTTAATGGGTACCCGGAAGAGCTTCGAAAAGTAGGGGTGGGTTTGTTTAAGGAGGAGGAAAACATTGGCCAGAGAGTTATTCTGGGCTTCCTCATTTGTCTTCTTCTTTCAAAGGGAACCCTGAACCTCTTTTTCACCGCCTCTTTCTCCAAACAGGATGATTATTTTATTTTTTTTAAAGGGCCTAGAAGAGGTTGGAGGAGACCACACAGGCGAAGAAGGCCTAGAGAGAGGGATTGGGTTCCCACCTAAGGGGATAATGACATTATGGATTTAAAGCCGTGATTTAATGATCGTGGGCTGGAGGGGGTAACGTAATAGCCTAGAATTAGGGAAAACCAGATTCGGCCGTCTATCCCGAAAGCACCACCGCTGGGGGTGAGTCAGGGATGGCTACTATCTTGGGCGCTCCATCCCTGGAGGTTTTTGAGAAGAAACTAGACAGCCACTTAGCTGGAATGGGATGGGTCCTCCTGCTTGAGCAAGGGGCTGGACTAGAAGACCTCCAAGGTCCCTTCCAGCTCTATTCTATTCTTATTTCTATATTCTATTCTTATTTCTATATTCTATTCTATTCTATTTCTTTTCTATTCTGTTCTGTTTCTTTTTTATTCTTTTCTATTCTATTCTATTCTATTTCTATTCTATTCTAAATTCTTATTCTATTCTATTCTATTGTTACTTCTATATTCTATTCTATTTCTTTTCTATTCTAGTCTATTTCTATTATATTCTAAATTCTTATTCTATTCTATTCTTATTTCTATATTCTATTCTATTTCTTTTCTGTTTTTTTCTATTCTATTCTATTTTATTCTATTCTAAATTCTTATTCTATTCTATTTCTTTTCTATTATTTTCTATTCTATTCTATTTCTATTATATTCTGTTCTATTTCTTTTCTCTTCTCTTCTATTTCTCTTCTGTTCTAAATTCTTATTCTATTCTACTCTATTCTATTCTAAATTCTTATTCTATTCTTATTCTACTCTACTCTACTCTGCTCTGCTCTGCTCTGTTCCAAATTCTTGTTCTATTCTAAATTCTTATTTACTCTACTCTAATCTCTCCTTGATCAGTTTCCATCCATTATTATTCCTTGTCTGGCCTTCGGGGGCTTTGGAACACAGCTTGACCCCTTCCTCCTCTCTGTGCCAGCCCCTCAAATATTGGAAGACTGCTCTCCTGTCTCCCCTGGTCCTTCTCTTCCCTAGACTAGCCAGGCCCAGTTCCTGCAACCATTCTTCAACTGCATCATCATGGATGATCGGTTGCAGCAGGGGCATGTCAACCTGCCACGGGGAATGTGAGAAAGGGGCTTTTTTCTAGACCCCAGAAGACAATGCCTCGCACACTCCAGGCCCCAAGGCTTCTCGTTAGCTTCCATAGTCCATATCCGTATCTCCTGTGGGATTGCTGCAAGCGCCATCTTTGCTATTCTATGCGGAAGCCTACAGCTATCCCTGCCTCAAATCCAGCCACAGCACATCTGACTGGCCTTGCGGTGCTTCATCTCAGGAAACCAACTCCATTCTAACTTTGCTCTCAATGCGCGGCGTTGCTTCTAATTAATGCCGCATCTTCCCATCAACTGTCACCCTGAGTCAATGTTTGCAAAGCCTTCCCCAATCCTGTTTGGTCAAATGTTTCTGATATAAAAAAAAGATGTTGAGACTCTGGAACGGGTGCAGAGAAGAGCAACCAAGAGGATTGGGGGGATTGGAGGATAAAACATACGAAGAACGGTTGAGGGATAATAAAGAATGTTTGCTGGAATTGGGTATGTCTAGTCTAGAGAAAAGAAGGACTAGGGGCTGGATTACATGGCCTACAACAGGGGTCCCCAACCACCGGTCCGCGGACTGGTACCGGTCCGTGGAACAAGTCCTACCGGGCCACTGGCTTGCTGGGCGCCGCCATCTTGTTTTGAGGAAAAAGTGCTTCCGGTGAGCTTTTCCGGGTAGAAAGCTCACCATCAAACAGATGAAGCACTTTTTCATCAAAATGGCAAGATGGCGGCGCCTGTGCTGATGTCGTGCAAGGCATTTACAATGCGCCATGATGTCAAAAAAGGTTGGGGATACCGGGCCGCGGCGTAAAAAAGGTTGGGGATCACTGGCCTGCAAGGTCCCTTCCAACTCTGTTAATCTGTTAAATTGGGGTGACATGATAGCCATGTTCCAATATTTGAGGGGCTGCCACAAAGATGAGGGGGTCAATCTGTTCTCCAGAGCACTTGAGAGCAGGACAAGAAGCAACAGATGGAAACCAATCAAGGAGAGAAGCAACTCAGAACTAAAGAGAAATTTCCTGACCATCGGGACAATTCATGCTAAAACATAGGAAGAACAGTTGCATAATTTGGGTTTGTCTAGTCTAGTGAAAAGAAGGACCATGGGTGACAGGATAGCAGTCTTCCAATATTTGAGGGGCTTCCCCCAAGAAGAAGGGATCCATGTATTCTCCAAAGCACCAGAAGACAAGACAAGAAGCAATGGGTGGGAACTCATCAAGGAGAGAAGCAACCTACAACTCAGGAGACATTTCCTAACAATTGTGAGAACAATAAAATCAGTAGAACAACTTGCCTCTAGAAACTGTGGATGTTCCAACACGGGAGATTTTTAAGAGATTGGACAGCCATGTGTCTGAAAGAGTGCCTGAGTAGAAGGTTGGACTACAAGACCTCCCCAGGTCCCTTCCAACTCTGTTATTCTCTTAATTTCATCCTCCCTCCCTCCCCAGTTGACCAGTTCACTGGATTCACCCATCGTCATAGTAACCCTGAATTATCCAAACCCTCTTAAGGAGTTGACAACCCACACTCTTCCCCCCCACCCCAGCACCACCACCAAAGCCTACAACCCATTTAACCCCAAACTACCCATTTTCCTCTGATTAGAATTACACACCAACTCAATTACATTGATATGAAACTAGCCTGCTGTTTGCTTCTTGGTTGAAAGAACCTTTTGTGGTTCTACTTTACTCCGGGGTTGGGGGTGAGTGTGGGGGGGGGGGAATTATATATTGGGTGGTGCTTTTGATCTTATTTAATAGTTGTCAGATGGCTGGGATTCATTTGATGTGTTTGCCTCTGTGTGTTTGTGTGTGTGTGTGTGTGAGTGTGTGTGCATCTGTAAATTTTTTCCCTCCTTCTGTTTCTCCATCCTTCTACAGCTTCCTTGATGTCTTGACATCCCAATTTAAAGAAAGGAAGCCCCCCCCCCTCAAACCCAGTCCCCAACTCATCACGGGGGGAGGTTTCCTTGATTTCTGTCCTTGAACTTCAACCATATTTGTTTTTTATTTTCTTCCTATTAGATTGGACCTGCTCCTTTCCTGGCTCTTTATATTCTTGGCCCATGGAATGGTTTTTCTTTTTGTTGTTTTCTCTCGGAAATTATTATGATTCCAGGTGGACCTCCACTGACAGCAGTTCATTGAGTGACGGTTCAAAGTTATAACGCCCCTGACAAAAGTGAACTTATGACCATTGTTCATGCTGACGGCCGTTGACAGCATCCCCATGGTGACGTGATCAAAATTCAGGCAACTGACTCACATAGGGTTTCCTGCCTAAGCAGGGGGTTGGACTAGAAGATCTCCAAGGTCCCTTCCAACTTTGATATTCTATGTCTGGTCATGGTGATTGAAGTGTTCTGGGGTAATTTGATCCCCTTTTGCGACCTTCTGACAAGCAGCGTCCATAAGCAAACCAGATTCATTTAAACAAATGTAGAATTAGCTTAACAACTGCCAATGATTCACTTAACTTTATTTATTTATTTCTTTATTTTATTTTGTCAATCACTTACAAGATAATAGGTGTAAGTATAAACATGAGTAAGAATATAGGAAATAGGTGTGAATAAATGGGGACAATAGGTCTGATCTAAGTATGGTATATAAAATCATATATTGCAATGTCCTACCTGTCAATGAATACTTCAGCTTCAACCATAACAATACAAGAGCAAACAATAGAGACAAACTCAAGATAAACCGCACCAAACTTGATTGCAGGAAATACAACTTCAGCAACAGAGTGGTCCATGTCTGGAATATTCTACCTGCCTCTGTGGTTTCTTCCCCAAACCCCAAAAACTTTCACCTTAGACTGTCTACTGTTGACCTCACCCCTTTCCTAAGAGGGCTGTAGGGGGCGTGCATAAGCGCACCAACGTGCCTACCGTCCCTGTCCTATTAATTTTTTTTATTTTTCTTATAGGTATCCATTTTATGTATTCATAACTATGTTTATCCTTATACCTATTATCTTGTAAGCGATTGACAAATCAAATAAATAAAATAAATAGCTTCTCTTTTACTTCATCGCAGAAACATGCAAATTCCACACCTTTCTGCCCTTCCCATCAGGACCGTTTCCCTCCCAGTTGTGTTTCTCCGTCAACTAATTTGCCCTAAATACCGGATGAAGAACGTGTGCCTGCAGCCCTGATTTTCTGTTATTAGACAGAACATTCCTCTTTTTAACCTCTTGGACCCCAAGCAATCCCACTGGGAGAATCCGGTCTCTGTACATTTCAACTGGTCTTAATTAGATCGGACATTTTTCTTCCCATTGCATATTTACAATTTTGAAGGGGGGGGGCGAGGGTGGGGGATGACCTACCAAACGGATTATACTGGGAGGATTTGTATTTTCCAAACTATGTCAGCCTTTACCTGCGTGGGGGAGAGTTTGCAAAAAAAAAAAAAAAGCCACAAATCTATGCCAAAAAGTTCCAACAATTGAGTTTTCTGTTAAAGAAAATTAAAAAGTGACTAAGACAGAATCGAATACAGGTACAACAGTTCATTTAGTGTCTGTTTGAACTTTATAACAACAGTGGAAAAAAGTGACTTGTGACCATTTTTCACAGTTATGACATTGGTGGTATCCCCATGGTGACGTCATCAAAATTCAGAGGCTTGGCAATTGGTTCATATTTATGATGGCTGTGGTGTCCTAGGTTCGTGCAATCTGCTTTTGCAACCTTTCTGACAAGAAAATGCCCTACTAGCACTGATGATGTAACCTAGTTCGGTAATGAAACGTCTCGCAAGAAAATTAGCACACTCACAGTTGTCCCAAATGTGCTTTTTTTTCTTCAAGAGGCAACTGGATTTTCTGGTTTTTCTTTGAAAACATTTTGCTCCTCATCCAAGAAGCTTCTTCAGTTCTGAAGAAGAACTGAACTGAGAACTGAAGAAGCTCCTTGGATGAGAAGTGAAAGGGTCTTCAAAGGAAAACCAGAAAATCCAGTTGCCTCTTGGGGAAAAAAAAACACTTTTGGAATAACCATGATCTGGATGACTGAGAATCTCCAGCAAATAGCCCGAATCTGCAAAGACAGAGTCCGGAAGGCTAAGGCTCAGAATGAACTAGTAGCAAGTTCCACCCTGAGCTATAAATATTCTCTACAATCCAACTGATTGAATGATCTGCTTCTCTACCCATTACCTACCCTGTTTCCCCTGAAAACATGACCTACCCTGAAAGTAAGTCCTAGCTTGACACACCCCGATACCTGCCTTGCCAGTCCATTTCTTCTGCAGCCAGCAAGATTGGCAAAGCTTTCCTGAAGGCCTCTGTAGCAGATCACAAAGCTCTGGATTGATCCTGAGCTCTGTTACCTTGCCAGCTGCAGAAGAAGAAAATAAGACCTGGTGCCTTTTTTGGGTGGCAAAAAATATATAAGACAGGGTCTTACTTTCAGGGAAACACCATAGAAAACTGGGTTCAAAGCACGTCGGGGACCAAACTCACAGCATTTTCCCTCCAGACCCATTCTTGACAGTGTCCTTTTTTTAATTTTATTTTTTTTGGTCACACATGCAAGTCTCCCTTTCTCCTGCACATTGTTTGAAGGAGCTTTTACCCCTGATCTCCCCTCACCCCGGTAATGTTATTATCCGATGTCTTTTCATTGCTGCTGCCAAATCTGATTTGAGATCAGCGCTCCAAGGACTTGGGGTTGCTCGCCGCAGACGGCCAACTGGAGTCCTAAGTGACCAGCTCATCGGGACAATCTAATTCTTATTGACATCTTGGGTCCCAAGATTCGTCAAGATGGATTGGGCGACCGGGCCAAATCACGCCATTATGGGGGAGAACGAAGGAGGAGGAAAGGGAGGTGCGTGTATTCCTTTTCAGCTCCGTTCCTTAAGAAAACGTTGTGAAGATCAATAGCCCTGCTTATAGAAGCCCGTCTTTCCGTTGGTGCGT
The DNA here is from genome assembly GCF_049901735.1 of Notechis scutatus. NCBI lineage: Eukaryota > Metazoa > Chordata > Lepidosauria > Squamata > Elapidae > Notechis > Notechis scutatus. The sequence goes on along the minus strand of NC_142021.1, from coordinate 5,035,095 downwards.
GAGTGTGTATGTGTGTCTACACAAGGGTAGGCAAGACGAGGAGATGTCAGAAGGCCAGGAACTCTCAAGTGCATTCCAGTTCTATTGGGTTGTGTTGGATTGCATTACTCCAACGGGAAGGAAAAGGCGAAGGGGAGAAAACAAGAGCCAAGTGAAGGGTATGGCTTTATTTTAGAGGAAGAGGGGTTAATTATATTAAGGTCATTTCACCTGTCAAAACTTTCCTTTTCAAACTCTTTCTTGCCCCCAAGATACAACCCAGCTTGCTTCTGAATGGCCCTTCTGTTCCTGTCCAGGAGTTTGAGTGGGTAGGTCATGAAGTCACATGGCGTAAGGACATATCTCTCCGCATCCTTTTCCCTACCCACCCACCCACCCACCCACACCTCACCACCGCCACCCCCCCGCTCAGCTCTCATCTTTAGGTCCTTTTGAAATTCTTCAACTTCTCCCCATTTAGGTCCTCAAAGAGTGAAACACGGTAGGGGGGGGGTTTGATCATTCATTGGTTCTCTCCCCCTACCCCTGGCCTCGTTTCATGTATGTTTGTGGGTGTGGATTTGGGTTTCTCTGTTTACATCAACGAAGCCTCTCCAAAGGGGAGTGATGAATTTGCAAACTTGCATTGGGAGAATCTAAATCGTCTTTTAGTAGTTCCAGTGGCAAAGAGAAGAGTGGCTCCATTAAGGACATAAAGAGCATCTATAATCTTTCCTTCCTTCCTCCCTCCCTTCTTTCTTTCCTTCCTCCCCCTCTCTCCTTCTTTTCTTCCTCCCTTCTCTTTTCCTTCATTCCTCCCTTCCTTCTCTTTTCCTTGCTTCCTTGCCTCCTTGCTTCCCTTCCTCCCTCCCTCTCCTTCTTTCCTTCCTCCTTCTCCCCCTCCCTTCTTTCCTTCCCTTTCTCTCCCTCTCTCTCCTTCTTTCCTTCCTCCTTCTCTCCCTACCTCCCTTCTTTCCTTCCCTTTCCCTCTCTCTCTCTTCTTTTCTTCCTTCCTATTTTCCTTCCCCTTTCCTTTTCTTCTTCATTCCTCCCCACTTTCTCTTTTACTTGCTTCCTTGCCTCCTTGCTTCCCTTCCTCCCTCCCTCTCCTTCTTTCCTCCCTCCCTCCCCTTCTCTTGTCCTTGCTTCCTTTCTCTCTCCCTCCCTCCCTCCTCCTTTCCCTCTTTCCTTCCTTTCCTCCCTCTCTCCCTTTTCTTCCTCTCTTCTATTTTCCTTCCTTCCTTCCTATTTTCCTTCCTATTTTCCTTCCTCCCCCTTCTCTTTGCCTCGCTTCCTTGCCTCCTTGTCTCCTTCCTTCCCTTCCTCCCTCCCTCTCCTTCTTTCCTCCCTCCCTCCCTCTCTTCTCTTTTCCTTCCTTCCTTTTTCTCTTCCTTGCTATCACACACTGAGACAAATGAATAAATGAATGACAACCCCCGCCCAAAAAAAAACCCTCCCATTTCTACATCAAGGTAATCAAACCCCTGCTCTCCAGAATAAACGCCTGTAATTTGGTGAAGGAGTGTGCTAGAAATGTGCGCACAATAGGTCTCATTCATAATTGTGCAGTCTGCTTCTCATCACCATGGAAACAACAAGGGTTTTAGAGATCAAAGGCCACGGGCAAAAAGTTCCTGTCCAAGAGCTCTGTAAATAGGACTGGATGGATCTAGTCTAGGACCATGAAGAGGTGCTTTTGGTGTTTCTTTTTCAGATGAAGCTGACAGTTGAACTCCTTGGGACCAATATAAGATCTGGCGTAACTTCAAAGAAAAAAAAAATGTGGATCCAGAGAAAGAACGGAGGAAGACAGATTCTTTCTTCTTCTTTTTTTTGGTTAAGAAATAAAAAAAGATGCACACTGTTAATTCATCTCTCAAATCTTTAAGAGAACCAGGGGTGCTTCCAGGTGCCAAAATCTATTCTTTCAATCCTCACGGTTTTTCAATGTTCCTTTGGACCCTCAGTGGCTAAGGACGCTGAGCTTGTCGATGAAGAAAGGGTTGGCAGTTCGGTGGTTCGAATCCCTAGCGCTGTGTCATGGAGCGAGCTCCCGCTCCTTGTCCCAGCTTCTGCCCAACCTAGCAGTTTGAAAAAGCATGTAACAAAATGCAAAGAGAAAAATAGGGACCCCTTTGGTGGGGAGGGAACAGCGTTCCGTGCACCTTCGAAGGCATTTAGTCCTGCCGGCCACATGACCATGGAGACGTCTTCGGGCAGAGTTGGCTCTTCGGCTTTGAAACGGAGAGGAGCACCACCCACTAGAGCCAGAAACGACCAGCACGTATTATATGCGAGTGGAATCTTTACCTTTCTGCTTTGGTTAATAAGGAGAAACACTTGGACCTGCCACTAATAAATATGTTCCAACCAACAGAAATGTCAGGTACAAAGTAGTATGGAGAATAAAAGAACAATAAGTTGGAAGGGAATCTTCTACTCCAATCCCCCTATATAATTTCTGACAAATGGCTGTCCATCATCTCTTCTTGAAAACTTCCAGTGATGGGGCACCCACAACTTCTGGAGGCAAGCTGTTCCACAGGTTAATAATTCTCACTGTTAGGAAATTTCTCCTGTGTTCTAGGTTGCTTCTCTCCTTGGTTGGTTTCCATCCTGTCTTGCCTTGTGGTGCTTTGGAAAATATGTTGAACCCCTCTTCTTTGTGGCAGTCCCTCAAATATTGGGACATTGGGATGGGATATGATAATAGAAGAGAGGAGAGGGGAGGAGAGGAGAAGAGAGGAGAGGAGAGGAGAAGGGAGGAGAGGAGAAGAGAGGGAGAGGAGAAGAGAGGAGGGGGGAGGGGAGGGGAAAGGGAAGAGAAGATAGGGGAGGAGAAAAGAAGAGAGGAGACGTGAAGAGAAGAGGAGAGGAGAGGAGAGGAGAGGAGAGGAGAAGAGAAGAGAAGAGAAGAGAAGAGAAGAGAAGAGAAGAGAAGAGAAGAGAAGAGAAGAGAAGAGAATTAGAACGGAATAGAATAGGTATAACTGAGCATTAGAAATATCTGGAGAGTCATGGGAAGACCATCTACTCTGACAATGCTACTGTTGACTACCCTCACACTGTGTTTTCATGTTTCATGCAACAGATCAAAGTTGAGTGGAATCCAAGATAGTTGAGCTAGTTATGAGAATCCAGACTATTAGTTAGATGATGATTAAATGTATTTTGCGCAAACCCAGAGAAGGGGTTAGTCCCATAACTAAATTAAGAATGCTATATGAATGCAGGCCCTTTGTTCTCTCTCTTTCTTTTCTGATGCACCAGAAAATGGATAACCTCTCCATTGCATGCTTTTTTTTGCTCCCTGAGCACATAAGACAACCGCATCCAAAGTAGACAACATAGAAGGAAGGTTGCTTACAAATCAATGCCCTATTGACTATTGGTCCATGGAGGTGGAAAAGGGAAGTGAGTTGATCCATCATGTCAACATCAAGCTGAAGCAGCTTTGCATTGTCTTATTTACAGTTTCCCTGAGCTGTTTCGTATTCTGAGAAAGGGTTATTTTTCTTCCTCGGTTTTTAATGAGAAAAACATGCCCCTTCCAAAATCACAGGCACTCGGGTTCTAAGTCATTTTGCAAACTTGCTCTTGTCAGATTGTTCCAGGGCATTTTCTTCCTTGGAGAAAATTGGTTTCCCCACTCATCCCTTTTTTTTTAAAAAAAAAAAAAAGGAAAAAAGAAAGAAAGGGTAGAGAAGAGAAGAGATGGGGAGGGGAGGGAAGAGAAAGGAAAGGAAGGGAGAGGAGAAGAAAGAAGAGGAGAGGAGAGGAGAGGAGAGGAGAGGAGAGGAGAGGAGAGGAGAGGAGAAGAGAAGAGAAGAGAAGAGAAGAGAAGAGAAGAGAAGAGAAGAGAAGAGAAGAGGAGAGGAGAGGAGAGGGAGGAGAGGGGAGGGAGGGAAAGGAAGGAAAGGAAAGGCAGAGGAGAGGAGAGAGAGAGAGAAGAGAGAGGAGAGAGAGGAGAGAGAGGAGAGGAGAGGAGAGGAGAGGAGAGGAGAGGAGAGAGAGAAAGGAAGGGAAGGGAAGGGAAGGGAAGGGAAAGGGAAGGGAAGGAAGGGGAGAGGGGAAGGGAAGGGAAGAGAAGAGAAGAGAAGAGAAGAGAAGAGAAGAGAAGCTCTATAAATGTTTTCAGTCAATAAAATAAAATATTTAACCCTCGTGTCCAGCTGCTCGAATCTTACTCAAGTAAATACCACCCTAAGTAGCCAGTACACCTTGCAAGTTGATTCTATTTGGGGATGCAAAAAAGAGAAGGCCTCATTAACTTGCAAGAGTTCATTTCCTTCCAAAATTGTGTGTGTGTGTGTGTGTGTTGTGTGTGGAAGCACACTTCTGGTGCCCCACTTCCACTTCAGCACCAAGTGAGTGATTGCCTTCTCTCAAAATAGCCTGAGACTTAAGACTAACATCCTGGCCTCCCAGCTCCATTGTGCCCACCCTGATTTCAATGGAGGGCACCCTTCTCTTCCGATCTCTGCGAGTCGGTCCGTCGGCTGCAGAAAAAGAAAAAAAAGAAAAGACGAGAAAGAAGCCCACCCTTGCTTGGAGGAAGGGCTTTTCTTCCTGCCCATTAACAGAAAGGCTGGCCGGCTTCGTCTCCAAATCTAATTTGCAGGCTGATGAGGAAGGGAGCATCAAATGGCTTCGGAAGGGAATCTAAACCACGTCTGTTTCCTCAGCCAGGGAAGAACACAGCCACTTTTTCTAACAGAGACAGAGTCTGGCAGTAAGAGGGGCTGGAGGGGGGCAGGGGGAGAGGGGAGGGGGAAGATTGTCAAATGTCAGCATCCTGATAGGCAAGGGATCAAAGCTTGCTGGCGGCAACATAAGTTTATCGTCAGCCAAGCCAAACAATGAATGACTTTATCTCATTCTGGGGTGAAAAACAGAGAGCAAAGTTCCAGAGAATTATGTCTAAACTAGGCATTGCGGAACTCTCCTTCCCTCCCCTCTCTCTCTTTCTCCCTCTTCCCTCCCTCTCTCTCCTCTCCCCTCCCTTCCTACATCTCTTTCTCCCTCCCTCCTCTCTCTTTCTCCCTCTTTCCTTCCCTCTCTCTTTCTTCCACTTTTCTTCCCTCTCCCCCCTCTCTCCTTCCTACATCTCTTTCCCTCCCTCCCTCTCTTTCTCCCTCTTTCCTTCCCTCTCTCTTTCTTCCACTTTTCTTCCCTCTCTCCCCTCTCCCTTCCTACATCTCTTTCTCCCTCCCCCTCTCTTTCTCTCTCTTTCATTCTCTCTCTCCCTCCCTCCCTCTCTCTCTTTCTCCCTCTTTCCCTCCCTCTCTCTCCCTCTCTCCCTCCCTTCCTACATCTCTTTCTCCCTCCCTCCCTCTCTTTCTCCCTCTTTCCTTCCCTCTCTCTTTCTTCCACTTTTCTTCCCTCTCTCCCCCCTCTCCCTTCCTACATCTCTTTCTCCCTCCCTCCTCTCTTTCTCCCTCTTTCCTTCCCTCTCTCTCTTTCTTCCACTTTTCTTCCCTCTCTCCCCCCCTCTCCTTCCTACATCTCTTTCTCCCTCCCTTCCTCTCTCTTCCTCTCTTCCTCTCTCCCTCCCCCTCTCTCTTTCTCCCACTTTTCTTCCCTCTCTCCCCCTCTCTCCCTTCCTACATCTCTTTCTCCCTCCCCTCTCTTTCTCTCTCTTTCCTTCTCTCTCTCTCCCTCTCTCTTTCTCCCACTTTTCTTCCCTCTCTCCCCCTCTCCCTTCCTACATCTCTTTCTCCCTTCCTCCTCTCTTTCTCCCTCTTTCCTTCCCTCTCTCCCTCCCTCTCTCTCTTTCTCCCACTTTTCTTCCCTCTCTCCCCCTCTCTCCCTTCCTACATCACTTTCACCCTCCCTCTCTCTCCCTCCCTCCCTCTCTTTCTCCCTCCCTCCCTCCCTCTCTCATTAACTCTCTTCCTCCCTCCCTCTCTTTCCCTTTCTTCCTCCCTCTCTCCCTCCCTTCCTCTTTTTCTTCCTCCCTCCCTCCTCCTCCTCCTCCTTCTTTTTCTCTAAACATACGGTTGTAAGTCAAAGACTGTCTGTATTTCTTTCGTGGAACAACCGTTGTGCTTCCACAAATTTGAGAAGGCGTGATCCACCGCCCTCCAAAAGAGAGTCAGAGAATGAGAACAAGCCCACGACCTCTGGCCTGGTTCTGCTGGACTTTTGGACTTGCAAGCAAGAAGTAAATCTGGATGGATTTGTTGCTGGGAAATTCCCCCCAAAGAAGGGATTTCTACCTTGTAGACAGCCAACGGTGGCAGAAGGGCATTTTTGGGAGGAAAACACCTAAGGACCTCGGATATTTCTCAACCTTAGCCTTTCCGAGTGACGGCCATAAAACATTTGAACTGTTCTCCTTTGCCTGATGGCCCCCTGAGCTGTCAAAACATCAACGGGTCACAGTTCAAAGTTGTCTGGCTTGATTCACAACAACAACAGAAGCTGCAGCTCAACCCAGGCGGAACCACTTGACCATTTCCAAGCTGTCACCATAAGCCAGGCTTCACATAGGCCAAACTTCAGGCTGACCTCCTATCTGTATCCCACAAGAGGCTGGATTTTCACGGTAAACCCTGTTTGCTGAATTAACTTGTTTTGTACATCGCAAACCCTTTGGCTATCGTGATCAGCTGAGTCCCATGAGGTTTCCTTGGCTCGTGAACACGGCTGCTAGAACTTCGTCTTACATGGTCACACGCATCCTGTGGACAAAACCACGGAGAAGAGGCAGAACTTGGATGTTCTAACAATTACACGCACACAATTCTAGTTTTTCTGCAAGAGTTCTCACTAATTCCAAGGCTTCCTGTTTTCTGAAGGCAGATCAGTCCCATTTTTACCCTTACATGCCCACTTCATAGACCTCTACGTAGTCCACAAATTGTCCCATCAATTTTAGGTTGGTCATTTTGCCACTGAATTTCAGAAACTCTTTTTTCAAGATGTCCCAAAGGTGCTTTTTTTCAGGAGTCAACTGGACTTCCTGGTTTTACTTTGAGGACATTTCACTTCTCACCCAAGAAGCTTCTTCAGCTCTTCTTGGGTGAGAAGCGAAACATCTTCAATGAAAAACCAGGACGTCCAATTGCCCCTTGAAAGAGCATCTTTGGGACGACCATGACCTGGATGACTGAAAGTCTCCATAGGCCCATGATGGCGAACATATGGCATGCGTGCCACAAGTGGCACACAGAGCCAGTAGTGTTGTATCTTATGTGTTATATGTGTTGTATCTTATGACTCTTGATGGATGTATTTTATTTTTGCTTTACGTACACTGAGAGCAGACGCACCAAAGACAAATTCCTTATGTGTCTAATCGCACTTGGCCAATAAAGAATTCTATTCTATTCTATTCCATGTTTTCTCCAAAGGATGCATTCATCCTGACTGATTTTTCATAGAAAATTTTAAAAAATTCCCTCGTGCCCTAATGATTTCATTGATTGAAACCACATCCTGCTGTATTTGAGGCCAGGATTATCACTTGGGTTCCAAGAAAACAGCCAGAATCACATGTTAAAAGCTGGAAAGGGAGGGGGAAAAGGAGACCCAATGCATTCCAAAAAATCTATTTGCTTGGCTGATGAGAGATAAGTTGTTTGGATTTAACAAAAAACAAACAAACAAAACAAAAAAGTAGGAAGCAGCCGAATATAATGCAAATCCTCAATCTTACAAAACCTGTTATAAAATCCCAGGTGCCGGTTTAAGGAATCAAAATGGGAAGCGGCTGTAATCTAATGCTTTCTTGGAAAATGTGCCCATCCAAGATAAGATAAGATAAGGTGTGGGAAGCGGATCCTGTGCTGAGAAATAGTTAGGTTTGGCACAGCAACCTAACGGGACAGGTACAAATGTCAACAGCTGCAGTAACCACAAGAATCATTTACAGTCTCTGCAACCGGCTGGAAAAATCAATTGTCATCTATTCTTGAGAACTGGTTGTCCTACCATTTCTTTAAAAACCTTCCGAGGTGGAAAATCCACAACCTCCATAGCAGAGGTGGGCATTCAGCAGGTTCTGACCAGTTCTGGAGAACCAGTAGCGGAAATTTGGAGTAGTTCGGAGAACTGTAAAAAAATATCACCTCTGACTGGCCCCGCCAACCCCATCTCTTCTCTGCCTCCCATTGAGTCCCAGCTGATCGGCTGGTGCTTCTTTGGTTGCCCTGCCCAGGAGAACGGAGCTGGAAAGCAGGTTAGTGGGGTGGGGAGGGAATGGATATATTGCAGTATCCTTCCCTTGTCATGCCCACCAAGCCACGCTCACCAAGCCACGTCACACCCACCAAGCCACACCCTCAGAACCGGTAGTAAAAAAAAATTGAATCCTACCATTGGTCCATAGGGATTCTGTCAGGGGTGGGATTCTACCGGTTCAGACTGGTTTGGGTAAATCTCTTGTTCCGATGTTCAGCTCGCTCCAAACCGGTTCGCTGTGACGAGGAAGTAGGCCCACCCTGTTCTTTCCTGCTTTATGCCTTTGTTTAGAGCACAGCTGATTCGCGGGGCTCAGCTGTTTTCTTCCCAGAGGCTGCAGCTGAAGGTAAGTATGGGCTGAGCATTTTTTAAATGCGGAGAGCATGCGCAGGGAGCATTTTTCAATGCGGAGCGCGCGATCACCGAACCAGTTGTTATACCAGTGAAATCCCACCCCGGGATTCTGTTGTGCTGTTGAAAGAGATTCTACAGTCAAGAAACATCTCGAATCAAATCTAAACAGCTTCAGCTAGTCCTTATGATTTCTAGTACTGGTTTCTGCAGCAGTGGAAGAAGTTCCTGATCAATCCTTGAAGGTCTGCCACAGGGAAGAAAGGGGGGAAAGGTCGATTTATTCTCCAAAACACTTGAGCGCATGACAAGAAGTGATGGATGGAAACGAATCAACCTGGAAGCTCCTCAGAAGGAGGCCCAATCTGGAAATAAAGACGAATTTCCTGACCGTGGAAATTATGAAGCTGGTGGAAGTTGTGGGTGCTCCATCACAAGACAAGATTCGACAACCATTTGTCCAAAATGAAATCAGGATTCCTGCCTTGGGTAGGGCATCAGACTAGAAGATCTTCAAGATCCCTTCCGGCCCTATGATCTTCTCTATGCCACTTTTTTATGTACACAAACACTGGCATCAGGTCTCCTGTCTATCTTCATTTCTCCAGGCTAAACATCTCCAGAACTTTCAATCAGTCCTCCTCTCAGGTTCTCCCGTGCTTTAGCTAATGCTGAGCCCAGGGAGTACCCCCGCTTAGCTTCAGCCAACCTGCCACTCAAGAACTGCCAGACGTTTGAGGATAACCCCAAATATTTCTCCTTTCTGGAAGAACAGAGGCGTCATGTTTTATTTAACAGCAGCAGCCCAGCTTTGAAGAAAGGAGAGGAAAGGCAGAATAGGGAGGACCATTCTCCTGGCTGGTGAGATTTCTGGCAAAGGAGGAACACTAACGCACACCGCTCCAGCTGGCACCAGATGAAAGCAAATCTCTGCAACTCCAGAGAAGTTTAAAAAGAAAAAAGAAAACCCACACCGTGGCACTGGCAGGAAATTCCAACCAATACAAGCCAGCGTAGGAGTCAGGATCGCTGCCCAGGCAGCCAGGAGGTGTTGTTATTTAAAAAGAGGTGGGGGGCTTCCTTTGGCATTTCCTTAGAAGAAAAGTTAAGTCAGATGACCACTGGAGGTGGCAGTTGCCATGGTCATCCATTTAGAAGCACACACACATGTACACACACAGAGGCCCAGACTGCCCTGGGTGCTTTGCAAGGGAGAAATTGACACACCCATCTAGGGGGTAACTGTTACCTTGATATATTATATTTGGGGGAGGTTTTTTTCCCCCTCACATTGGAACATTTTTAAAGTACTTTTGTGCATTGTTTCTTTCTCCTTTTTAAGAATGTACATTTCTGTATTATAATTGTTTTGATATTTTGATATTCCTTTTATTTGTTTGTCTGTTAGTTTGGATCCTGGGAGAGATGATAGAGAGGTAGAGGCAGGGAGGAAAGAGGGGGGAGAAATGATAGAGATAGATAGATAGATAGATAGATAGATAGATAGATAGATAGATAGATAGATAGATAGATAGATAGATAGATAGATAGATAGATAGATAGACAGACAGGCAGTTGGGCGGGCGGGCAGGCAGTCAGGCGGGCGGGCAGGCAGGCAGGCAGGCAGGCAGGCAGACAGGCAGACAGAGATGAGGGAGATATTATAGACATGCAAAACAGACACAAAGATGGAGATGAAAGAGTAAGATAGATAAACAGACAGACAGACAGAAGAGATCTGTGATATAGATAGATTAGAGAAAAAGAGAGAAAGAGATACGATAGATAGATAGATAGATAGATAGATAGATAGATAGATAGATAGATAGATAGATAGCCAGAGAGAGAGAGAGAGAAAGATGAGGGAGATATTATAGACATGCAAAACAGGCACAAGGATGAAAGAATAAAAAGGAGGAAGAGAAAGAAAGGTTTAATGGACAGTAAATAGATTGGGAGATGGAAATGGATATTGACTTTCACTTCTTATTCAGTTGCAATAATTATTGTTTTTTTGATTGCTCAATTGATGTACTTCTTTTGCATTTGGTTTCTGCTGAGGTTTTGAGTTCCTTTTACAAACACACACACACACACACACACACACACACACACACACACACACACACACACACTTCTGCCTGAATCTAACACCGTCTGGGAAATTTATTAGCCCAGCTGTTAAGACAGGAGAATCTGTGTCTCCCAAAACCAGCAGACTCTATTCCCAAGTGCTGCTTAGGTGACCATGATTAGTTTTTCATATTCCTTGTGGTCTTGTTAGGCAAGTGGGCTGAGGAAAAGCTGCCGTCTTTGGTGCGGGGGGGTCTCTGAAGTGATGGAAAAACTCATCCTGAATGCTACTGAAAAAAATGGCAATGTGTGTTTTTGTGTGTTTATGTACACATGTGTAAAAGAGAGAACATATCCTACTTGCTATGCTTTCTGAAGGGGATAACATATAAACAGAGAGAGAGAGAGAGAGAGAGAGATAGTGAGAAACAGAGAGAGAGAAGGAAGATGGGAAGGAGAAGCGGAAGCAGGAGAAGGAGGAGGAGGAGGAGGAGGAGGAGAGAAAAAGAAAAAGAAGAAAGAAAAAGAAAAAGAAAAAGAAAAAGAAAAAAAGAAGAAGAAGAAGAAGAAGAAGAAGAAGAAGAAGAAGAAGAAGAAGAAGAAGAAGAAGAAGAAGAAGAAGAAGAAGAAGAAGAAGAAGAAGAAGAAGAAGAAGAAGAAGAAGAAGAAGAAGAAGAAGAAGAAGAAGAAAATGATCAACCTATTCCATCTATGGACTGACTTTGGACTCACTCCCACCCTCCCTCCCTCCTCCCCTCCCTCCCTCCTTCCCTCTCTCCCCTCCTTCCCTCCCCTTCTTCCTCTCATCTTTCTTGTTTCCCTTCCTTCCCTTTCCTTCCTTCTCATTCCTCCCTCCCTTCAATTTTGGACAGATTTGGTAAGTTAGCAAATGAGAAGGAAGTTCCTGACCATAAGCCCTATTAAACAGAGGGACAGCCAACATCCCGGAAGAGGTGGTAGATCCATCCTTGGAAGTTTTCAAGCAAAACCTAGACAGACACGTTGTCTGCGAAGGCTTGAGGATTGCAGGACTTCTCCCAAACCTAGGATACTTTGCTGTGGTCTAGAAAAATAGGAACTGCGTTGTGTCCCTGTAACAACAGTCAGGAGATCAGTCCGATCCAACTGCCACGAAATGCCCAGGAGCGGCTTGGAAACTGGAAAGAAACAACTGAATTATGGGAATCTCGGAGAAAGACACATTTCCATCTGTCAAGGGAAGCTGTCAGTGCCAAATTTTGGGCAAATTGTTAGCATAACTTGATCAAGCCATCCAGCAGATGCCTGTTTTTTTTTTTGCCTTGGTGGCAATCATCTTCTGTCAAATCTCTGCCAGGGCTCATGTACAGTTGCAAATTTCAAAGAGGAGGAGGAGGAGGAGGAGGAGGAGGAGGAGGAGGAGGAGGAGGAGGAGGAGGAGGAGGAGGAGGAGGAGGAGGAGGAGGAGGAGGAGGAGGAGGAGGAGGAAAAAATGGTGAGGCAGCAGCTGCTAAGAGCTGCTAAATACATTTGCAATAGGAAGGCTCAGAGGGATGTCTGCGTGCGTGGTTTTTTATCTGTTTTTCATATGGACCACTTGTTGATTGAGTGCTTAGAGTCACCACTCCGCCAGAGCTGCGGGCTAAAGTTCAAAAGTTCAGACAAGGTAGGAAGTGTTCCCCCACCAAAGCCTCTGGAGGCAACCAAGTTCATCAGCCAGAAGGAAAGCAATTTATCTGTGGGGAAGGGAAAGGAAGTCACTTTCCCCCCACCCCTCGCCCCATCAAATAGTTGGGAGGAACATGATGAAAGCAGGCTTTAAAAAGAGAATGAGAGAGGGAGGGAGGGAGAGGAGGAAGAGGAGGAGGAGGAGGAGAACAGAAGAAGAAGAAAGGAGGAGGAGGAGGAGGAGGAGGAGGAGGAGGAGGAGGAGGAGGAGGAGGAGGAGGAGGAGGAGGAGGGGAGGAGGAGGAGGAGGAGGAGGAGGAGGAGATGGAAATTAAACGAAGGGAGAACCAACCTAGAACTAAGGAGAAATTTCCTGACAGTGAGAACAATTAATCAGTGGAACTCCTTGCCTCCAGAAGCTTTTCATCCAAGAAGGTTTTTCAGCTCATTCCTTGCAGACAGCAATGATCACCGTCCACCGTCCAGTCAGAGCTGAAGAAGCTTCTTGGATGGGAAGCAGAATGTCTTCAAA
>NC_142021.1:4999829-5017329 GCF_049901735.1 Notechis scutatus | reverse complement strand
TTCCTGACAGTCAGAACCCTTAACCAACGGAACAACTTGCCTCCAGAAGTTGTGGCTGCTCCATCAGTGGAGGTTTTCAAGAAGAGATTGGACAACCCATTTGTGTAGGGTTTCCTGCTTGAAAGGAGGGTTGGACTAGAGGACCTCCAAGGTCCCTTCCAACTCTTATCCTGTTTTGTGTAGGAGATGAGAAGGTTGACCCTGAGGAAAAGTCAAGATTGACATCAGCTTGGAGTTCCCTAGGGCAGGGGTCTCCAACCACCGGGCCCCGGACCAGTACCGGTCCGTGGATCATTTTGTACCGGGCCGCATACTTTGCTTGGGCGCCGCCATCTTGTTTCGATGGCGCTTGAGAAAGTGCTTCCGGGTGAGCTTGTCGGTCGTCGGTTGGAAAGCGGCGTTTGGGTGCTGAAGGAATCCTCGCGCCTTAGTTTCATCAAAGAGGGGGGGCGGCTTCGAATGAAGAGCTGTCCCGATGGCGGTGGAGTCTCGCGTTACTCAGGAGGAGATTAAGAAAGAGCCCGAAAAGCCCATCACTGACCGGAGAAGGTACAAAGGAGGAGTTGAAGGTGACGGGGAGAAGCGGGGACGGCTGGCTGGCCGGTCGCTCGCTCGCCTTGCCTTGGTCGTGCGTGCTGATGCCGGTACCGGTCTGTGGATCATTTTGTACCGGGCTGCAAAGAATGAATAATCGTGAAACTGGTCCCTGGTACAAAAAGGTTGGGGACCACTGCCCTAGGGTTCACAAGAGATCCAAGTCCAGCCCACTTTGAATTCCATTGACTCTTATTTACTGTCAATTTGTTTTGATCGTTAGTAGTTCAGATTCTTGCCTAGAGGTAGCATGAAATAAACTTGTCCTCATTTGAACAATTCTGGTTCTTGTTTTCTTGTGCTTGAGGTCATGCTCCTGGGACATGGATCCTTCTATTCCATTCCTTCCATCCACCTATCCACCCACCCACCCATCCATCCGTTACATTCCACAAAGTCTTCCATCGCCTGCTACTCTAGAAGTGTGAGCTTTCTGTGCCTCTTTTCTGCCTTCTGGTGGATGTCCATATTTTTTAACAGCCCACACCTGGAAGGTTCCAGTCCTGGATCGATCCACAAGGATTTTCAAAAAAGGAACAGTCACAGGTTAATTAAGTGGATGAAGAACAATTAATCCATGGGAGAGCTTGCCTACAGAAGTTGCAGAAGTTGCTCCATCACTGGGGTGTAGGGGTTTCAGAAGAGATCGGACAGCGAAATGATAGAGGGTCAGAGGTGGTTATTCAGCCGGTTCTGACCGGTTCTGGAGAACCGGTAGCGGAAATTTTGAGTAGTTTGGAGAACCGGCAAATCCCATCTCTGACTGGCCCCGCCAACCCCATCTCTTCTCTGCCTCCCATTGAGTCCCAGCTGATCGGCTGGGTCTCCTTTGGTTGCCCTGCCCAGGAGAATGGAGATGGAAAGCAGGTTAGTGGGGTGGGGAGGGAATGGAGAATTTACAATATCCTTTCCCCAGAAGTGGGAAGGGAATGGGGATTTTGCAGTATCCTTCCCCTGCCACGCCCACCAAGCCAAGCCAAGCCATGCCCACCAAGCCACGCCCACAGCTGATCGGCTGGGTCTTCTTTGGTTGCCCTGCCCAGGAGAACGGAGCTGGAAAGCAGGTTAGTGGGATGGGGAGGGAAGTGGGATTTTGCAGTAGCCTTCCCCCACCACACCCACCAAGACACCAAGCCATGCCCACAAAACACCACGCCCACCAAGCCACGCCCACAGCTGATCGGCTGGGTCTTGTTTGGTTGCCCTGCCCAGGAGGACGGAGCTGGAAAGCAGGTGAGTGGGGTGGGGAGGGAAGGGGGATTTTACAGTATCCTTCCCCTGCCACGCCCACCAAGCCACGCCCACAGAACCATAGTAAAAAAAAATGTGAATCTGACCACTGTACAGGGAGGAGGAAGAGGGTTGGTTTAGAAGACCTTCAGGGCCCCTTCTGTTATTCTTGTCATATTTCTGTGAACCCTTGCCTCATTTCTCACGGCCAGGCTGAGGGCGAGGGTCCTCCTTCCTCGCCTCCCCTCCTCCCCGTGGCAAATCCAATAAACGTCCTCGGAAATCAGTCTCGTTTATTTCATAGAACCGCCTTTCAGATGCAAAAAACGATGCATCGACTTGAATCCCGAGAGGCACCAACGGACTCAGTGCTCTCTCCGTAAAATGCAACGTGCCAGAAGCTGAGCCCCCTTCCCCTCCCCTCCCCTCCTCTGGGCCAGCTTTCAAAATGAAATTTACAAGGGTCCCAAGGACATTGTGGGGAAAGGCCAAGGGCGGCCCCGAAGCCAGCCGAAGTGGACCAGGGAGGGGGAGGGGTTCACAGCAATTCAATCAGAGCCTGGCCTTAGCTGTAGATGAGGGCTGGGGGTGGGGGAGAGAAAGGGGAGGGGGGGCCTCTCCCATTGACCGCTTTTCCGATTAAATAGATGGAAGTCGTGTTGGCGCGAAGGCTTGGAAGGAGTTGCCCACCCTTGCCAAGGGAATGCCAAGGAAGAGGAGCCGTCAGAGGTGGAGGAGTGAGGGAGGATGGGGAGCCGAACTGGGCAGGAGGGGATAAGAGAAGGTCTGCGGAAAAGATGGGAGGGGAGGGAAAGGAGGGGCAGAATTTAAGGGAAGGGTCCTTTTCCGGGGATTTTGTAAAAGGGAAAAATTAAAATGGAGGGTGCTGGAAAGGGGAGAAAATGGAGAAAGACCAAAGAGAAAAATAAAAGCAGGAAAATAATGAAAGGAGGAAGGAAGGAAGGAAGGAAGGAAGGAAGGAAGGAAGGAAGGAAGGAAGGAAGGAAGGAAGGGAAGGAAGGAGGAAGGAAGGGAGGGAGGGAGGAGGAGGGAGGAAGGAAGGAAGGAAGGAAGGAAGGAAGGAGAGAAAAAGAGGGAGGGAGGGAAGAAAGGAAGGAAGGAAGGAGAGGGAAAGAGGGAGGGAGGGAGGGAAGAAGGGAAGGAAGGAAGGAAGAAAGAAGGAAAGAGGGAGGGATGGAGGGAGAGGGAGGGGAGGGAGGGAGGGAAAGAGGGAGAGGAGGGAGGGAGGGAAGGAAGGAAGGAAGGAGAAAGAGAGGGAGGGAAGGAAGAAGGGAAGGAAGGAAGAAGAAGGAAAGAGAGGGAGGGATGGATGGAGGGAGAGGAGAGGGAAAGGAAGGAAGGGAAGGAAGGAGAAAAAGAGGGAGGTAGGGAAGGAAGGAAGGAGAGGGAGGGAAGAAGGGAAGGAAGGAAGAAGGAAAGAGAGGGAGGGATGGAGGGAGAGGGAGGGGAGGGAGGGAAAGAGAGGGAGAGGAGAGGGAGGAAGGGAAGGAAGGAAGGAGAAAGAGAGGGAGGGAGGAAAGAAAGGAAGAAAGGAGAGGGAAAGAGAGGGAGGGAGGGAAGGAAGGAAGGAGAGGGAAAGAGAGGGAGGGAGGGAGGGAAGGAAGAGAAGAGAATTCTTTTTTGGCCAAGTGTGATTGGACACACAAGGAATTTGTCTTGGAGCAAATACTATCAGTGTACATAAAAGAAAATATACATTCGTCAAGAATCATCAGGTACAACACTTAATGATAGTCATAGGGTACAATAAGCAATCAAATCATACCAGGAAACAGTCAATAAAAATCGTTAGGATACAAACTGACAAAGTTATAGTCATACAGTCACAAGTGGGAGGGAATAGGTGATAAGGAGTGATATGTATGTGTGTGTGTGTGTGTGTGTGTGTGTTAATAATGTTATAAGTTAAGCTGAGAAATAAGAGTATAAGTGAATAGAATGGAGAAGTAATTGATATAGTTATAGACTTTGTTAATTAGTGTGAACACTGTTACAGAATCATCGCAAAGAGTGGAAATTGGTTTTAAATGTTGGAATGTTGAACAATTAAATACAGTAATTTTTAAAAAAATTAAATCAACACCGCTATCCAGAAGAAGGCTTTTGCTGAATTCTTTCCACTTGGAATGTCATTTCATTTCACTTTTTTAAAAGTAAACTTGAACTCAAAAACAAAAACCACTGAACATTGGGTTTATAAGAAGTTGTGGTTTACCTCCAAAAAGCCTTCAGCTGCTGGAGCTAATCTGTTGCCAAAGAAGCATTCCATCCTGAATGAGAACCGAGAGAAATGTAACACGTTGAAAATAATTCTTTTGGTAATCTTCATTTCTTCTCTGACATTGGCC
Organism: Notechis scutatus; assembly: GCF_049901735.1. Taxonomy (NCBI): domain Eukaryota; kingdom Metazoa; phylum Chordata; class Lepidosauria; order Squamata; family Elapidae; genus Notechis; species Notechis scutatus. Next base: position 5,013,136 of record NC_142021.1, on the reverse strand, counting down.
CTGATGCAGTCAACAAGATATTTCCTGCAGAAGATGGAGGTGTCAATACATTGTGAGAAACTCTCACTCCAAACAAGATCAACAAGATCGTTTACCCTTTTATGAAACATAATTTAAAACAGATAGCATCTTCCACACCTTCCAAAATGAACTTCTGAAAATCTAATCAAGTCCAGGACCGTAGCATGTTGAGGTGGGAATTGCGTAGTAGTATTTAAATCCATGTTTCTCAATCTTTGGCAACTCTACATTGGGTGGACTTCAATTCTCAGAATGTTACCAACTTTAAAGAGGCCGAGATTGAAAAAATATTGATTTAAAGTATATGGTTGACCAGCCAGGATTAAGTATGGAACCACTTCATGTTCCCACCTAAAATTAGCATTGAAATTTCTAGGTACAAAGGAGGGGGGGGAGGAGGAGGAGGAGGAGGAGGAGGAGGAGGAGGAGGAGGAGGAGGAGGAGGAGGAGGAGGAGGAGGAAGAAGAGGAAGAAGAGGAGAAGAGGAGGAAGAAGAGAAGAGAAGAAGAAGAAGAAGAGAAGAAGAAGAGAAGAAGAAGAAGAAGAGAAGAAGAAGAAGAAGAAGAAGAAGAAGAAGAAGAAGAAGAAGAAGAAGAAGAAGAAGAAGAAGAAGAAGAAGAAGAAGAAGAAGAAGAAGAAGAAGAAGAAGAAAAGAGCTATCATCTAGAGTGGGTTTTTTTTTTAAATCAGGCTGCAGAATTTTTCTTTCAAACCAATAAAAGAAGAATATTTGTAGCTCAGGATTGAAATGTATCTTGGTGTTCTCTGAGCTTTGCTGGTTTTCTTACAGATGTTTCATTACCCAACTAGGGAATATCTTCAGTACTGGGAGGGAGTGGGATTTGTGGATGAGGAGGAGGAAGAGGAGAAGGACTTAGGTGTCCTTAGGGTTTTTTGAGCTTGGTGGTTTTCTTGCAGATGTTTCATTACCCAAATAGATAACTTCTTCAGTACTAGGAGAGAGTGGGATTTGTGGAGAGGAGGAAGAGGAGGGAGGAGGAGGAGAAGGTGGAGGAGAAGGTGGAGGAAGAGGAAGAGAAGGGGAAAACGACTGTTGGAATTTGTGGAGAGGAGGACGACTGTGGGGTCCTTGGTGCTCTCTGAGCTTGGTCGTTTTCTTGCAGACGTTTTGTTACCCAGCTAGGTAACATCTTCAGTACTAGGCAGGAGTGGGATTTGTGGGGAGGAAGAGGAGGAGGAGGAGGGTTTTGAAAATAGACGTGATGCTAGCCATCCTCATTTTATTTTGCAAGGTGCTAAAAGGATCACACACCTTTCCTGCTCCCGCCCTCTCCATCTTTAATTGGGCTGCAATCTTTGGCTTTTTGAATTGTGTATACCGCTTGTATCTTTGATGATGGTAACCTGCCAAGAGTTACCCTGAGTTCAGAATTTTTACAAATCCACAAATTTATTGGAATATATAAAATGTTCACCGTCATCTCATTCTCATCGTCATCACCGATTGAGGGTTTTTCCAAAGTCCTTCACGGTCTGGAACACACCAAGGGCCACTCCGGGCTGAAGAGAAAGCTGCGAGGAAATGGATCTGGACCGACAACACCAGTTTTACTCCCGTCTGTTTTCGTCTGTCCTCATTCCGTCAAGTTGCAGGGAGGTAGAAACGGTGGTGAGATGACAGATGGGAATGCAAAGCGGGGTTGCTAAGAACCAGGAAAAACAAAACAAGAGGAGGCCTCTTTGAAGGAGCAGGGCAAGAACGGGCATGGACCCGGTAGCATAGGTTGCCCTTTCAGCTGAAAAATTTGGACTGGCTCCTGCTCATACCCCATTTCCCTGAAAATACAACCTACCCTGAAAGTAAGCCCTAGCTTGATTTTTACACGAGCACCCAATATAAGCCCTACCCCCCAAAATAAGCCCCAATTAAGATCCTGCCCATTCGAGTGCATGGGTAAAAATTAAGCTAGGGTGGAGATGGGGGGGTTGGAGCTGCCCTACTACTTACCTTTGGGGTGTTGTAGCCAGGCCTCGCACACGCCGACACCTGCCTTACCGGCCCATTTCTTCTGCAGCCAGCAAAGCTGGCCAGGCTTTCCTGAAGGCCTCTGGAGCTGATAACAAAGCTCTGGATCGATCCTGAAGGCTGCAGAGGCCTTCAGGAAAGCCTTGCCAGCCGCAGAAGAAGAAGTTCCTGAAGGCCTCTGACCGCGAAAAGGAGGCCAGGGGTGATGCACACAAGTGAGGTTAGTCAGTGGAAGACATCCCCTGAAAATAAGACCTGGTGCCATTTTTGGTGGCAACAAAAACATAAGACAGGGTCTTATTTTCGGGGAAACCCAGTAGATGCCACACATATACACACACCTTCCAAAACGAGGAGGCCTTCTGCCAAGACTCACCTACCTCCACCAAAATTTCACACTCGAAGAATTGAGTTTCCCAACTTCATGCTCACCTACAAAAAAAAACAAACCCTGCAAGGCTTGAAAATCCACCTGGTCGGGGAGAGGAACCAGCAAAGAAAGGAGACCATGGAGGGTGGGAATTAGGTTTGCAGGTCAATTTAGTGGTGACTCAGCTCGTCAGAAGCTCCTGGGCTTAAGAGTTGGGGAAGAAGAAAGGGAAGGCCCATGTATTTAGGTCATAGTCCCCACCCACATTCTTTAAAAAGAAGGATCCTTCTCTTTGTGAAAGTTGCCAAGAGAATCCGTGCCAAGCACAACTTCTCTTACCAAAACAGAGACAAAATATCTGGCCAATTAGCAATCCAGGTCACCCTCGATTTACAACTACAACTGAGCTCCAAAATTCTGTTGCTTAATTTCATGGGACTTTAAGAGGAATCAGGCTTATGCCTCTTGTAGCTGTGCAAGGACTCAAGGCTAGTTCCCTGTTTGACTCCTTCCCCCTGCCTGGCTGGGAGTTACCCAACCGATGCACACAAAATAAATGGACAAATGAACGGCTCATAGTTCCCCAAAAACTTCTTTTGGGAGGAGGTCATAATGGACCAAGTAATAATCATAAAAGACCCTGGAAAAGTTAAGAAATTACTGGTGTTTTTCTTTTAGAAAATGAAAATGGGACCTGACGGTTAACTTTCACAGAGAAGCTTCTCAACTTACAACAAGACATAAGAGGATATCAGGAGGAACATGACTGCATTTCTGGATAGGATTGGATTTTTACGATGAGAACTTTGACTCAGAGAGCAGAATTCAGCATTATTAAATGATGCTGACTTATTTGCATGCAACAGTGACAAAGCTCAGAGACTATTACATCTTGAGTGCTCCTAACCCTTATAAATGATAAAACCATAACTGATATTTAATTCTGCTTAAGGAAAAATATGAACACGGTCATAAACACAGCAACCCTAGACATGCTTACAGAACTGTATAAACTTTTTTGGAGGTTTACAGGCTATCAAAAATGATGGACGGTAATGATTTTCCATGAAACAGAGATGTGTTTTGCATTAAAAATAATCACAGTATTGTTCTTAAAATGCAACGGGCAGTATCTTCCGAAGATACAATCAACCTGGGCTCCTGAGAGCATGAATGAGAACAGCATGTCATAAATAAATACCTTTTTTTTTTAAATAAAAGAAATAGTATAACAGCTCCATCTGAAAATGGTTTGCACATTACTATACACTGACAACATTCCTAATCATCTGGAAATTAATAGCTTACAGAAATAGACTGGCGAAATCAGAGGCTTCCTCCACGGAGGAAGAGATCCCTTTGCTTTGTTTGATTACAGAATCTGATCTTAGCTTGTTTCATTCTTGGAGGAACCTTTTTAATTCTTTGGTGGATCGCAGAGTGGGACAAATAACCATGAAGATGGTTCTAGCAGGCAAGTGGAATGCAGAGCATTTTTAGAGAGAGTTTAGAAATTCACCGAACTTAGAGATGGAAAGGAGGAAATATGCAGAAGTCATAATATTCTGTTTATGTTGGGAATGAGATTGTGTTGACCCTTGTCAAGGTGGAGGAGATGAAGGGCCATTTCCAGAGTTTTGACATGAGAATCTACCTAGGCATTCTGAACGGGTTTAGGATAACTCACCTTGGCCATCTCACCTTGGCCAATTTGCCATAGCCAACTCAACATGGGAGAACTCGTGATGGGACCATTCAAACAGGATAACTCAAGAGAGGGACAAATGCATTGCAGTGGGCCTTGTCTTGGTTTGGGTTTGAACCTTCTCAAGTTAGAAGCCCCCAAGACTGGGGTGAGCTAATACTCTGCTTCAGTTATCCTGCATAGTTAACCTCTCTTGAGTTAAAAGGTAAAGGTTCCCCTCGCATATAATACGTCCTAGTTGTTTCTGGCTCTAGGGGGAGGTGCTCCTCTCCGTTACAAAGCCGAAAAGCCAGCGCTGTCCACAGACGTCTCCGTGGTCATGTGGCCAGCATGATTAAATGTCGAAGGCACATGAAACACTGTTACCTTCCCACCAAAGGGGTCCCTATTTTTCTACTTGCATTTTTTACGCGCTTGGTGGTTTTGTAGCAGACGTTTCATTACCAAACTAGATAACATCAGCAGTGCTAGAAAGGAGTGGGGTTTGCTCTCTGTTTTATATGCCAGAGCAAGCCCACTAGAACTGATGTTATCTAGTTTGGGTAATGAAACATCGGCAAGGTAACCACCAAGCTCAAAGTTGCTTCAACTCCTGATGGCCACACAAACACATTTACTCTGTTATCTTAGCAACAACTTCCCAGCCCAACCAATAGCCCACTGAGTCTCTTCTCCAAACTTCACCAGGTCTGAATCTTCTTAGCTTTTGTGGAGTGTTTGGTGCTGTCTGAACCTGATCGTTTTCTTGCAGACGTTTCATTACCAAACTAGGTAACATCATCAGTGCTAATGAGGGGGGTTACATAATGCGGTAATGAAACACCTGCAAGAAAACCAACAAGCATAAAGAACAGCAAGGATCCCACAGCCCACCACATCCTGAGCTGCAAATATTACCTTCTATCAGTTCAAGAACTTGCACAAAAACCCAGAACGTGGGTGAATTCAGATTCTAATTCTTAATTGGGTTATAGCAGGGGTCAGCAACCCGCAGCTCTGGAGCCACATGTGGCTCTTTCATCCCTCCGCTTGTGACTCCCTGTCGCTCAAAATATGTGTCACACCTGCCAATGTACGACAGCTGCCGGCACGCGATTTATTGAGCTTTTCAACATCACCACCCCCGTAAGGCCAACCATGGATAAATCCAAGAAAAGTTTCAGAAGAAAACAGAATGTTTAATTCAACTACGTATGCTAGTTTTGTGGCCGTTCAGGAAATAGTCAGGCATGGGAAGGATTTTTATGGCTCCCGGTGTTTTCTTTTCTGTGGGGGAACGGGTCCAAATGGTTCTTTGAGTGTTTAAGGCAGTGGTGGGATTAAATTTGTGTTTACTAACGGTTCTGTGGGCGTGGCTTGGTGGGCTTGGTGTGGCTTGGTGGGCGTGGCAAGGGAAGGATACTGCAAAATCTCCATTCCCTCCCCACCCCACTAACCTGCTTTCCAGCTCCGTTCTCCTGTGCAGGGCAACCAAATGAGACCCAGCCGATCAGCTGGGATTTGATTGGAGGCAGAGAAGAGATGGGGGGAGGGCCAGTCAGGGGTGGTATTGGCCGGTTCTCTGAACTACTCAACATTTCCGCTACCGGTTCTCCAGAACTGGTCAGAACCGGCTGAATACCACCTCCGGTTTAAGGTTGCTGACCCCTGGGTTATAGAAACGCAGCTGCTGCACAGTGAGAAACGGAACTGAGAATAACCATGGCTACGTTCAACAACAGTTAAACCAGATTTTTCTGGCTAAAGTCCACATGGAATCCACTCAAGGGATGAGTCTGCAGCTGGCATAATCCCCGTCTCTGATTCTATCAGCTCTTTTTCTTGTGCATTTTCTCCAGCATCTCTCATGGGTCTAAATAGACTGGGGGGGAAAAAATTGCGGGATCTTTTTCAGGCAGGAGCTGGCGAGCCCCAGGCTCTGAAAAATCAGAGAGGAGGCCAGATAGGCGCGTTGCTACAAGCTGGGAAGGGGGTGGTAGCGGGCCCTTGGGGGAAGGAGAACCCATTCATCTCTTCCTTCCTTTCCCCCGTCATGAAAAAGGTGATTTTCCTAGCCCGAATTCCTGGGGCATCTGGATAACATCTGTCAACAAGGGTGGAGAAGAGAGGCAGGGAAGCCAGCCCCCCCCCCTACTTCCTTCCCCCATGGAGTGGCAGACTAGCCAAGGTTGGCTTGAGGGCCAAGAGGCGGCAAGTTCAGGAGATCTTCCAGCCTCAGGTGTCCCTAAGAAGGACAGGAGTTGATGGGATGGTGGAACTCTAGCTTTCCAAGGAGAAGCAAGGGGCATCAGGGAGAGTCAAAGGGGGGACTGCAGTTGGGAAGGGAAATAGGGCACGAGAGAATGAGAGAGAGAGAGAGATAAGAGTGAAAGAGAATGAGAGAATGAGAAAGAGAAAGAGAGAGAGAATGAGAGAGAGAAAGAGAAAGAAAGAGAAAGAAGGAGAAAGAGAGAGAGAGAGAGAGAGAGAGAGAGAAAGAGAGAGAAGAGAGAGAGATGAGAGAGAGAGAGAGAGAGAAGAGAGAGAGAATGAGAGAGAGAAGAGAAAGAAAGAGAAAGAGAAGAGAGAGAGAGAATGAGAGAGAGAGAGAGAAGAAAGAAAGAGAGAAAGAAAGAAAGAAGAGAAAGAATGAAAGAAAGAAAGAAAGAAAGAAAGAAAGAAAGAAAGAAAGAAAGAAAGAAAAGAATGAGAGAGAGAGAAGAAAGAAAGAAAGAAAGAAAGAGAGAGAGAGAGAGAGAGAGAGAGAGAGAGAGAGAGAGAGAGAGAGAGAGAGAGACGACGGCATATCTGTTGGATCTCCTGTTGCCTGGAGGGTCCTTCCAGGTTAACCTGCTCCTTTCACCCAGACTGGCTGTCTCCACTGGTCATTTCTGAAGGCCCTAGAAGGGCTTTGGCAGTCTCACCTGGAGGCCACAGGTGAGGCATTCCAGCCTCCCAATAAAAACTGCTCTCCGGCCCTGCCACCACAACCATCCCTTTTAAGGAAAGCTTCCTGTGGATTATGGGGTTTCTATGAAAGTCCACTAGTTGTTAACCCCAAACAAATAACTTTTCCCCTTGAAGCTTCTTCTTCTTCTTCTTCTTCTTCTTCTTCTTCTTCTTCTTCTTCTTCTTCTTCTTCTTCAAAAAAAAAAAAAAAAGAAAAAAGAAATCCATTGCAGTAGGCTTGCTCTAACTCTTTTTCCTTCTTCCATCCCTCCCTCGCTCCCGTTTTTTCTTAATCCTTCCTTCTTTTTCTTGACCCTTCCTTCCTTCTTTTTTTTATCCTTCCTTTTATCCTTTTTGTTAATGATTCTCTCCCTTTTCTTAATGATTCCTCTCCTTTTTTCCTTCCTTCTTTCTTCTTGATCGTTCCTTCCCTCTTGTTGTTCCTTCCTTCTTTCCTTTTCTTGATCCTTCCTACTTTTTTTTTATCCTCCCTTCCTTTTCTTGATCCTATCTTCCTTAATTCCTCCCTTTTTCTTGATCCTTCCTTCCCTTCCTTCCTTTTTTCCTCCTCTCATCAAAGTAGACATATTGATATAACTATGGAAGCATTAAGCAGCTTCCCCTCTCAACCACATCATTCCTGTCCATTCCAGACATTTTAATATGATGAGAGATGTTCTCTGACCCACCTATTCAATTAAAGGAAAGATGTGGTTCTGGAAAAGTACCAGATCTGGGCTACAGAAGTCCAAGTAGATACTAGGATGGCAGCCAAAAGACCCTGATTTTTGCCCCCCTGATCTGGCACCTAGAACTATCAGACCACAATCCCCAATGTGAGAAAGACAAGGATGTTCACCTTACAGGTAAAAAGATGTTCTGCTAAAGTGGGAATAGATGTCTTCAGCTTCTTGTTTTATTTGCTTCTTTATCTCTTTCATCCTTCTTCTCCATTGTAATACCCAAGGTGGCTTCGCAGTTGGCTCCCAGATTGGTCAATAGTGATAGATGATGGGAAATTCAATCCAGCGGTTGGAAGACCAGATAAATAAATCCACATGTTGGCCTCTCTCTGTCTTCTGACCCATCTATTTCTGTTAAGTTGTCTCTGTGGAGAAGACCAAAGAGAGGCTGAGGGATCTGACCCATGGTCCTTGGAAATCCTCTATCACCCCCCTGATCCTAAGGAGTCTTTCCATCTCAACAGGATGGCAGGTTCTGAAAATGAGACTTTGTGATGAATGTCACCTCCAGAATTGGAGCATGACAGACAGCAGGCATGGCCTTTACAGAGTCAATCCATTCCATTGTCTTTCACACAAACAGGTGTTTTTTTTTTCCACTTTGATCCAAACACCTCTCCCCTCCCTTCCTTTCTTCCTCTTCCTCTCTTTGTCCTTCCTCCCTTCTCCATCTTCCTTCCTCTTCCTCTTTCTTTTTCCTCTTTCCTACTCCCTCCCTCCATCAGTCTCTCCTTCCTTCCTTCCTTCCTTCCTTCCCTCTTTGTCTTTCCTCCTTTATCAACCTTCCTTCCTTCTCCTTTTTTCCTTCCTATTTTGTCTCCATCAGTCTTTCCTTCCTTCCTCTTCCTCTTTGTCCTTCCTCCTTTCTCCACCTTCCTTCCTCATCTTTCTCCTTTTCCTCTTTCCTGCTCCCTACCTCTGTCTCTCCTTCCCCTCCCTCTAGTTGTCCTTCATCCCTTCTCCACCTCCCTTCGTCTTCCTGTTCCTTTTCCTTTCCCCGCCCCTACTCCCTACCTCCAACAATCTCTCCTTCATTCCTTCCTTCCTCTTTGTCTTTCCTCCTCAACTTTCCTTCCTCTTCCTTCTCCTTTTCCTCCTTCCTACCTCCATCAGTCCTTCCTTCCTTCCTTCCTTCCTTCCTTCCTTCCTTCCTTCCTTCCTTCCTTCCTTCCTTCCTTCCTTCCTTCCTTCCTTTCCTTCCTTCCTTCCTTTCCTATTACATTCTCTCTTCACCTGTTCCAGTGGTTATTTTCTCTCTCCACGCACGCACCCACCCACCCAACATTGATTATTTTCAAGCCCAATATTTGACAGTTCTCCTTGCCTTCCTGACACGTTTACCTTGAACGTAGAACACAGCTCAAACAACCGAAAGCTTTCATCGGTGGAGGAAGAAGGCAACGCGTTTATTCTTGACCCAGTGAAAGGAGAACGGAAAGGGGCTTGCAGAATGGACGCCCCCACCCCACCCCGACACCTTCCAAACCAAACTCGCTTTGATGTTTACCTGCTCTGCAGGTGAATCAGCCCAAACCTTCCCGGACAGCCAAGCTGCGGCGACCCGTGGCCCTCGCCTTCTGCCGCCGCCGCCACCGAAGCGAGAGCAACGCCTGACTAATTTCAATTTATCCCGTAACTTGATGTTTAATCCTGCTTAGAAACCATTTCTGGGGGGGAGAAGAAGAGGGGAGATCTCGCTCTTCTTAGGCTGTGATTTCATGGACGCATTAAATGCCCAACGAGAGGAGCAACGCGGCAGGTTAAGTGACAGATCCGTGCGGGCTGCCAGAGCCTCGCCTGAACTCCAATCCGAGGCTCCCTTGCTCCCATCCCCCGTTTCTTTCCCCCTCCCCCTTTTCTTTCTTTCCTCCCTCCCTCCCCCCCTCTTTGATTGCTTTTATTACGCTCCATACTCCCATCTTTTCTTCCTCTCTTTAATTTCCTACCTTCTTTTTCTTTACTTTCACCCTCCCTCCCTTCAGCCCTCCTGGATTCTTTTCCCTTCCCTCTTTCCCCTTCCTTCCCCTTCATCCCTTCCTTCCTTCCTCCTTCCTTCCTTCCTTTCTTCCTTCCTCCTTCCTTCCTTCCTTTTCCTCCTTTCTTTATTTCCTCCTGCTTACTCCCTCCCTTCAGCCCTCTCACTTCTTCCCTTTCTCTCTTCAATTTCCTTCCTTCCTTTTTTCCTAATTACTTCTCTTCCATTTTCCTTCCTTCCTTCCTTCCTTCCTTCCTTTCCTTCCTTCCTTCCTTCCCTTCCTTCCTTAATTTCCTTCCTATTTCCCCCCCTCCTTCCAACCCTCTCTGCTCTTCTCCTTTCTCTTTCCCCTTCCTTCCTTCATTTCCTTCCTTCCTTTTTTTTCCTGCCTCCTTTCTATCCTTCATTTCCTTCCCTTGTAATTTTCTCCGAGTTTCATCCTTCCTTTAATTTTCCAGGTGTCTCCCAAACAACATTCAAGCCAGACAGCAGCTATTCCGATGGCAGCTAGGGTCTCTCTCTCTCTCTCTCTCCCCTTCTGACCCTCCCACCAGAAGCCCCTTCAGGCCAACCCTTTGGGGGGGCACGAAGTGGGCGTTTTGCTCTCTCGTGTCTTGTACCCTTTCTTCAGCTTGGCTCCAGAGGTTCCCCCCCCCCCCGACCCGCTCCGGCTCCCCGCTCCCCGTTCCCGCTTGCATCGCTCTTCTTTTGGGACCACCCCTCCAGAAACTGCACACACCCCTCAAAAAAGGGGGTATTTTCTCCCTTTGCAAGGGTCCATCAAGACAGTTGGCTCTCTTCGTTGTGCTGGCGAGGAAATAAAAGTCCAAACAGGAAGAAACTGAAAATGCCACTCACACACACACCTGGCGTTCTCCGGAGAACTGGATATCCACGCCCATCATCCCCAGCCGAAGAAATATTATTGATTCATTGAGCCCAGGCCCAAGGTCGTGATTATACGAGAACCGAAAGTCCAGAACTATCACCGAGAGGTTTGGGACTTTGGAAGTGATTTTCATTATTTGTAACCTGCAGAGAAAGTGGCCGGGTCGGAATTAGAATTACCCAACGGAATCAGGAAGGGTTTCTTGTTGCCCCGTTAAAATAATTGCGGAAAAATCAGATTTTTTTTCTCCCCCCCCTCCCCCCAATTTATCAAGGTCGCCACCCTCTAAATGTGAAACGCGCAAATGTTTCACAAAAGCCAGCGTTGTGTGTTAGACCGCGGTCAGCCTCGATTTTTCCCATTTCCCAGAACAATCCGGAGAAGAGGGGAGGAAGCGGGGGTGGGGGTGTATGAAGGACATTCTCCCCACTTCCTCCACCCTCCCGGTCAATTTTGAGGGAAGGTACACAGAACCACAGAACCAAATAAATAAATTCACGAGCCTGCCTAAATCACAAGGACGCTTAACACGTGTGAAGGCGATCGTTCGCTTTTAAAATGACCCGGTTATTCGATTTAATTCGCTCGCCTTGGCACCGATTAATAAATGTCAGTGATCAAACCTTGAGAAAGCTCCTCGCCGCCACCGCTTTTTTTGGGGGGGAGGGAGGGGTGCTTTAAATCATTCCTAACTCTTGGGAGGCAAGAGTTAGTCAAGTCTCTGTAGGGTGTTTTTTTTGGGGGGAGGCAATTTGGAGGTGCGACTCATTTGCCCTGTCCTCCTTTTTCCTAGGGCTGGGAGAGGAAAAACTGGTCCAAAGTCACCCTATTGGTTCGTCCCAAAACTGCTTTTTCTTTTTTTTTTCAAGAGGCAACTGGACTTTCTAGTTATTCTTTGAAGACGTTTCGGTTCTCATTCAAGAAGTTTCTTCGGCTTTGACTGGATGGTGGGGAATGTGGCATTCCTTGGCCAATAAAGAATTCTATTCTATTCTATTCTATTCTATTCTATTCTATTCTATTCTATTCTATTCTATTCTAAATTCATATTCTATTCTATTCTATTCTATTCTATTCTATTCTATTCCATTCCATTCCATTCCATTCCATTCCATTGCATTGCATTGCATTGCATTGCATTCCCATTCCATTCCATTCTATTATATTCATATTCATATTCTATTCTTTTCTTTTCTATTTTCTATTCCATTCCATTCCATTCTTATTCCTATTCTTATTCTATTCCTATTCCTATTCCTATTCCTATTCTTATTCCTTATTCCTATTCTATTCTATTCTATTCTATATTCCTATTTTTATACCATTCTAATTCATTCCATTCCATATTTTCTATTCTATTCTATTTTATTCTATTCCATTCCATTCCATTTTCCTTCTCTTCCTTTTCCTTCCTTCCTTCCTTCCTTCCTTCCTTCCTTCCTTCCTCCCCTCCCTCCCTCCCTCCCTCCCTCCCTCCCTCCCTCCTCCCTCCTCTGTTCTTTTCTGTTCTGTTCTATTCTATTTTATTCCATTCCATTCCATTCCATTCCATACTATTCTATTCTCCTTTCCTTCCTCTATCCTATCCTATCCTATCCTATCCTATCCTATCCTATTCCATTCCATTCCATTCCATTCCATTCCATTCTATGATCATCCAGTCAGAGCTGAAGAAGCTCCTTGGATGAGAAGCAAAACTTCTCCAAAGAAAAACCAGAAAGTCCAGTGGCCTCTTGAAAAAGGACCTTTGGAATAACCATGACCTGGATGACTTGAGAATCTCCATAGACATTGACTTCTGTGTCCACCAAAGCAGGACTAGAACTCCCTGCTCCAAGTCCAACGCCTAGACCGATATCCCTCCTGTGTTCCCCTCCCTATGCATGCATTTGTTTTCCCTTCCGAGAGTTTCAAAATTGTGAATCTCTCTTCTTGGCAACTTTCAAGGGTGGCTTCTCTTTGCAAACATTAACCCCGGTCTTCACCTTTTCTTCATCTGTGATTTAATTCTTCAAAAGCATTTCTCTTTTGTTTCTCTTTATTTTTCTTTCTCCTTTTCCCCCCAGAAGCTTAACATGAAAAATGGAGATCACTTTGTTGTATTAAAGATTCAGATACCTGAAGCCTTTTGCAAACCTTGAATTAAGGACCAGGTGATATTTTTTTATGGGCTCCTGCAGTTTTTATATGAGTTTCATGGTGGGTATTTTCTTTTTCTGGCCATTAATAGTTGGCATCAACTTGTTGGCACACAGTACTTGAAATCAAGACTGAACGTCCCATGCTAGTCTATACAGAAAATTAAGCCAGTCTTATTACATTTATGGAGCAGGAGAGGAAAAAACCATATTCTTTATTGGCCAGGTGATTGGACACACAAGAAGATATTAGGAAAGATGAGAAGTATAATTGTAAAATAGAATAATGGTAGGATAATAGAAGGATAAATAGTAAAAGGAAAATTAACTAACGTCTAAGATCTTGCTTACTTGTCTATAACTTCTAGTACAAGTTGGAAGTTATAAATTTTATAAACCAAAAGTTTTAAGATTGGAGTATTCTAAAATTCTAATACAGCAATAAAATACAAACATGGGATAAAGGGGAAGAAAAACGCTGGGAAATTACTGATCAAGTTATGGAGAGCCACTACTACTTGTAGTATAAAGAATTCAAGATTCAAGATTCA
>NC_142021.1:4944829-4994829 GCF_049901735.1 Notechis scutatus | reverse complement strand
TGCGTGGCCAGGGCAAAATGAGGTCATTCGGAGTGTCCGAAACCTGAGAGGGATTGGGATTGTCCTTTGAAATATTTATTGCCCTTCCTTTCCCTTTCCTTTTCCAAAGTTTTTGCTTTTCTTTCCCCTTTTCTCTTTTTTTCTTTCTTTCGTCTTTCTTCTCTTCTCTCTCTCTTTTTCTCTTCTTTCTTGTCTCTTTTCCTTTTTTCCTTTCTTTCTCTTTCTTTCCCTCTCCTCCCTCCCTTCTTTCTCTTTTTTCTTTCCTTTTTTTTTCTCTTTCTCTCCTCCCTTCTCCCCCCTTACCTCTCTCCCATCTTTCCTTTCTCTTTTCTCTCTTTCTTTATGCTTCTTTCCTCCTTACCCTCTCCCTCTCCCCCTCCTTCGTTTTTCTTCCTTCTCCTCTTCCTCTTCCTCTCCCCCTCCTTCCTTCATCAGCCTAATAAATGTTTATTTATTTATTTAATTTATATTGCCACCTATTCGCCCATGGCGACTCGAGGCGGTTTACACAATGTAAAACCATATTTAAAACAAAATAAATAAATAAATATACATCCCTCCGTAAAGTTTGGACGCCAACGCAGGCTGCGATCTAGGAATTTTCTAGATATTTTCCAGGCAAGACAGGGACAAACACAAGAACGATGCAAATATTGGAATATTTTTGTCGCAGCGGTTTTATTCAGAAGCTGATATTTGAACTAAACGGAGGTCTTCTGGCAGGCCAAAACCTTCTCTAGCTCGACCCCAGCGGGGGGGGGGGGCGGCATCATTTAACAATTGAGTCCCCGTGCCAGTTTCAGCAAACTCCAAACGGTCTAAACCTTTAAGTGCAGGGAAGTTCCCCGCCCCCCGCCCCCAAATAGGAAAACTTTCCTTTTCCTACTGGGGGCTGGTGGGGAATGTACCATTGTGGCTAGCAGACGCTGCCCACTCTCCAAGCCACCGGATTTCCCTCTCCCTCCCCTTCAGCCAAATCCTAAAGTCCTCTTGTCCCTTCCTGCTACACAGTTTCCCAAGCCAAGTCCCCAAATGGCACGTTCCCTTAACCAGCGAGGGATTGGGGAGGGGGAGGGAGAGGGGGGGCTTAGACAGAATCCCAGGACAGTGTGGATGGAAGGAGGAGGCGAATGTCCTCACTCACCTGTGTAAAAGAGAGAGGACACTATGGAGATTTCTCCCTGTGGGTTGAAAAACGCTGCCAGACAAATTGGGGGGTGTGGGGTGTGGGGGTGGAGAGAGAGAGAGAAGAAGAAGAAGAAGAAGAAGAAGAAGAAGAAGAAGAAGAAGAAGAAGAAGAAGAAGAAGAAGAAGAAGAAGAAGAAGAAGAAGAAGAAGAAGAAGAAGAAGAAGAAGAAGAAGAAGAAGAAGAAGAAGAAGAAGAAGAAGAAGAAGAAGAAGAAGAAGAAAGTGAGGGGGAGAGAGACGACAGTGAGGGAAAGATAAAAGAAAAGAAAGGAGAAAAGAGAAAAGAGAGGGAGAGAAGAAAGAGACAGAAGAAAGAGAGAGAGAGAGAGAGAGAGAGAGAAATAGACAGAGAAGAAAGTGAGGAAGAGAAGAAAGTGAGGAAGAGAGAAAAGAAAAAGAAAGGAGAAAGGAGAAAAGAGAGGAGAGAAGAAAGAGAAGAAAGAGAGAGAGAAATAGGGAGAGAAGAAAGTGAGGGAGAGAGAAAAGAAAGGAGAAAGGAGAAAAGAGGGAGAGAAGAAAGAGAAGAAATAGAGAGAGAGATAAATAGAGAGAGAAGCAAGTGAGGGAGATAAGAAAGAGAGGGAGAGAGAAGAAAGTGAGGGAGAGTAGAAAGGGAGGGAGGGAGAGAAGAAAAAGAAAGGAGAAAGGAGAGGAGAGAGAGGGAGAGAAGAAATAGAGAAAGAAGAAATAAAGAGAGGAGAGGGAGAGAGAAGAAAGTGAGGGAGGGAGAGAAGAAAAAAAGAAGAAAGGAGAGAAGAGGGAGGGAGAGAAGAAAGAGAGAAAGATAAGAGAGAGAGGAGAGAGAGAAAGAGAGAGAAGAAAGTGAAGGAGGGAGAGAAGAAAAAGAAAGAGAAGAAAGGAGAGAAGAGGGAGGGAGAGAAGAAAGAGAGAAAGATAAGAGAGAGAGGAGAGAGAGAGAGAAAGAAAGTGAGGGAGGGAGAGAAGAAAAAGAAAGAGAAGAAAGGAGAGAAGAGGGAGGGAGAGAAGAAAGAGAGAAAGATAAGAGAGAGAGGAGAGAGAGAGAGAAGAAAGTGAGGAGGGAGAGAAGAAAAAGAAAGAGAAGAAAGGAGAGAAGAGGGAGGGAGAGAAGAAAGAGAAAAGATAAGAGAGAGAGGAGAGAGAGAGAGAGAAAAAGAAAGTGAAGGAGGGAGAGAAGAAAAAGAAAGAGAAGAAAGGAGAAAAGACAGAAGCGGGGGTGGGTGGGGGGAGAGGATGAAGAAAGGTTTGTTTGTGCGCGAAGGCTTTCCTTATCACCAGCAAATCAGCAAATGGCAGTCAGGACGAAACGGCTTCAAGGTGACAGCCCAGGTTTCGAAGCCAACGGAAAGGCGGGGCTCCGCGATCCAATCGGGCCCCCTTTTATAACACAGGCACTTTTCATTCTTCTGTGCCCGTCCAGTTTACGCGTTGGCTCCTTTTCACCGTTTCTTCAACCCTGGGGTGCTTAGGGGAACCTGTGCACCAGCAAGCCATATTCTGATTTATTCTCCTTAACCATCCACTTAGGAAGCCTCTGGGAGGTTCTTCCCAGCGTTCACTCAACTCACACAACCCGCGAAGCAAACCCGAGCGTCCTTCTCGCTTCACCCCCGATTTTATTTTTATTTACTTCAAGCCCTTTTCTCGACCCTCCCCGCCGCTCCCGGAGCCACTCTCTCCCCGCGGAACCCTTTCAACTTGACCTGCTCTTCCTCCCTGACCCCTCTTCCTCCCCCCAATAATTTCCCAAAAATAAAGGTTCGGAAACGTCGCCCGTAAAAAGTCAGACGGACGCTGAATTTCCTTGCAGTCAGAGGAAACCTTTTTGGCGCAGAGGTCCCCAAACTTGGCCACTTTTAAGACTTGTGGACTTCAACTCCCCGAATTGTCCAGCCAGCTCTGTTGTTTGAGTTCCACAATTCAACCGTTTTATGAGTTGGAAGTCCACAAGTCTTAAAGTTGCCAAGTTTGGAGATCAACAGCTGCTTTAGGAACTTAGCTGGCCCTCGTCAGACGCGCGTTGAGACCTCTCGTATAGGATCATCTCGCTCTAGGAAGTTCGGGTTTTTGGGGAGGGTTGAGGGGGGAGCTATCGCTCCAGAAAAGCGTGGGACAAACCTAACCTTGCTAATCCAGCCATCCCTCCCTCTCCCCCCCCCCTCCCCCAAGAGACCACGTTGGGTGTGGACACGGGGCTGTCCCGCTTGGCGGCTGAACGCCGGAATGATTAAACTGAGTCTCCCTGGGAGGTGTGTTGATTCGGGCAATGCCTTCAGACGCCCGCCCCCGCCTGACCCCGAAGCCCTCAAGTTCAAACCAAGCTTCAACACACACACACACACACATCCCACTCCCCTTAATTTTGACCACCGCTCTCGAAACCTTCCGAGAGGCACCACTGCGCTTCTTCCAAGGCAAGGAATCCCGAAACGGGGGTCGATTGGATCTCTCCAAGCCGAAGCCGATCTAAAACGGCGGATCCCCTGAGATTATTCCCCCACCCCCGAAGGAGAAAGCCCAACGCGGGATGGGAGGACCAGTTCCGAACAACTGCCGGCCGAGGCCTCCTTGCAAGCCGCCACGGGTTCAAACTGTGGCGCGGATCTGGGGCACTTCCTTTGACACGGACGCGTGAGAATCGGTGGGGAGGAGGAGAGTTGTTTCGCCCACTTGGAAGAGGGGGTGCGGGGTGCGGGAAGGATGCTCGGAGGAAACAGGGCGAAAGGCGCCCGAGTGGTCTCATTTCCTGAAGCAAAGCTTGTATATTTACAACACACCTGCGCCGCAGAAAGAGAGAAAGAGGGGCCGGCTCCGTTTTTTTGTTTTGTTTTTTAGTTTCACCACGCGGTGTGATTTCAAATGCTTTCCTTATGGCCAAGCTTGGGAACTCATCTGGGTTTAATAAAAGACCCCAACATCCTTTCCTGCATATAGGCAGGATAACACTACAACACACAGACACACACACGCACGGGCATACGTATAAATACGTGTGTGCGCAAGTGTGCAGCGTCCGAAAGAAATTTCTGCGGCGCTGCTTTTCCCATAGATAGCCGGTTTAATGGTTTGATAAAGGGTCGGTGGGATGGGGGGATTTAAACCCCCGTCTCTCTTATACACACACACACACACACAAAACAACAACAACACACAAACACACAACCAATTGGGCGAGGGGGCGGGGAGGTCCTTTACAATGTTTTGGCTGGCTGCAGCACAGCGTCCGGGTTTTCTATTTTAAGCCGAATTGGAAATGAAGGAACTTTAAAAAAAACAACCCGTAAATGGAAATAATTTCCTTATTCTCAAGCCTGAACGAACTAAAACAGAACAAGGCTCTATTGTTATGATGGTTGGTCGGATTATTACTGCTTTTCCCCCGCATCCCCTTTTAAAAGAAAAGAATACCTTTTTCCCTCCCGAGGAGAATTAGAAGATGGAAAGATGATTCAACTGGACTGGGGGAGGTGGAATAAAATGTCCCAGCAGTAAAATGTAGCATCAATTTCTTGGTAATTCGGCAAGAACTGAGCCCCAAATAAACAGAAAGGGTCTCTTCTTTTCCCCTTTCAGGAGGGGCCTGTTTTTTTGACAGAGAGGAACATAAATAAAGATAGCAAATAAACGAAGGGATTTTAAATTTCCGGTTTTGCTGTGAAGTATTTAAGTAAGATGGAGCTTTTGTGATCTAAACTCGATTTGGGCTTCCAAGTAGTTTTCCACCAATGTGTAAACTGCATGCAAAAGGTATTTGTGCTACCACTGTTTGAAGATGAAAAGAACACTTGAGTTCGATTCTTTCCTCCCTCCCCTCCCTTCTTTCTCTTGTCCTCGGAGAAAAAAAAGGGAAGGAAACATAGAAACAAATCCAGGCTATTTTACTCCTGAAATGTTGGCCTATAATTACAATAAAATTCCGAAAAGGATTTGCACAGTTGTTCTCCCCTCCCCTCAAAAGATCTGAATCCAAGGAGTGGCAGAGGGTTCTTCCCAACCTTACACAAAACATGCCAACTCAGACGCATTAATAAAGTGTGCATATAAAACATGTTCCTATTTGCACATAGGTGCAGACAGCTATGCACGACTGATTCGTTTGGGGGGGGGGAATCTTCCTCTATGGCCCTACATGTACACAGCAGATGTTTCCATGAAGATGTATGGATATTGCCTGTGTCCTGGACACTGAATGTGAGAAGAAATATGGATGAAGGGGAGGGGAGAGGAAAGGGAATAGAGAAGGGAAATGAAAGAAGGAAGGAAAGGAGAGGAAAGGAAAGGAAAGGAAATAAGAGAAGGGAAAGGAAAGGGAATAGAGAAGGGAAATGAAAGAGGGAAGGGAAGGAAATAGTGAAGGGAGGTAGAAGGAAAAGAGGGGAAAGGAAAGGAAATGAGAAGGGAAAGGAAAGGAAGAGAAGGGAAAGGAAAGAAGGAAGGAAGGAAAGGAAAGGAGAGGAAAGGAAAGGAAATAAGAGAAGGGAAAGGAAAAGAGAAGGGAAATGAAAGAAGGAAGGAAAGGAAATGGAGAAGGGAAGGGAAGGGAAAGAAGGAAGAGAAGGGAAGGAGGGGGAAGGGAAGGAAATAGAGAAGGGAAGGAAAAGAAATAGAGGGGGGGAGAATATATATATCTGTTTATTCATAGATCCACTCCAATACATCAAAGAAACTACCAGATTCGAAGACTTTTAAACCGAGCAGACAGTCCCGCTCGCCCCCCATGGAGAGAACCAGCCACCCTCCTCCCCCCCCCCCCGACTGGAGCGCCGCTTCCGCCGCCCAGAAAGCGGGCGAAGAGGCTTCGGGATCAGCCCCAACCCCGGAACCCCTCGCCCGACCGCCTCCCCTAGTCCCCAAGGGGCTGGTTGCCGCCGAGCCCAGCAGCGCCCTCCGTGACTTCGCCCGGCCCGGCCCGGGGTTGGGTGGGCGGAAGCTGAGCCCCCCCCCTCCCCCCACGCAGGCCGAGCGGGGCTGCGCCCTCCAGACGTTCATGAACTCCCCCTTCTTGCTTTCCCCACGAGGGAGGAAGGCCGGAGGATCTCCCAGCTCCCCTTCGGCTGCAGCCCGGCGCGCTTGGCTCCGCGAAAAGCCATCCCGAAAAACGCGCCTGGCTTCCAAAAACCGGGCCAGCCGTGGGTCGTAGAAGCGAAGCCTTTTGAGATCAGCACCCCCACCCCCACCCCACCCAGGCCCCGTAAAACAGGGTCGAGGAGTGGGGTTGCCGATAGCAGGCCGTCCAGGGTCCCCGTCCCCCCGCAGATTCCCGGAAACACCCCGAAGATGGAAGGGGAAAGAGAATTCTGATTGGGATGAGCGCCTTTTTGTATTGGAGATGGACGTTCAATTCCTTTTCTTCGGGAAAAATAGATCTTTTGGGAGAGCTAAAGTAGAAGAGGAGAGGGAAGGAGGGAGAGAATGAAAGAGGGAGAAAGAGAGAGGGGGGAAATGAGAGAGAGGGAGAGAGGATGAAAGAGGGGGGGAGAGAGGGAATGAGAGAGGGAGAGGAGTGAAATGAGAGAGAGGGAGAGAGAATGAAAGAAGGGGAGAATGAAAGGGGGAGGAGCAGGGAAGAGAATGAAAGAGAGAAAGAAAGAATGAAAGAGGGGAGAGAGGTGAAATGAGAGAGAGGAGAGAGAATGAAAGAAGGGGGAGAATTAAAGAGGGGAGGAGAGGGAAAGAGAATGAAAGAGAGAAAGAAAGAATGAAAGAGGGGGAGAGGGGGGAATGAGAGAGAGAGAGAGAGAGAGAGAGAATGAAAGAGGGAAAATGAAAGAGGGGGCAGAGAGAGAAAGAAAATGAAAGAGCGAAAGAGACAGGGAATGAGACAGAGGAAGAGAGAGAAAGAATGAAAGAGTGGGAGAGAGAAAGAAAGAGAATGAAAGAGGGAGAGGGAAGGAGAGAGGGAGAGAAACTTCTTTAAAAGTCCCGGCAAAGGCGAATTTAGAATTAAACCACCAGTTAAACCACCACTGAGCTCACCTACATCATAAATCTTGTTTCAGAGTTTTATTCCTTCAAAACTTGATACTAAACGCCAAGACCTGGAGACTTTCTAGCTGCGCCACCTCTGAATGAGACTCCCTCTAAACGGCCGGACTACAGAGTTCATCGTTCCCAGCGCTCTGCTCGTGCCCAGACGCTAAAAACCACAGGTTTTGCATTCCACCCCCCACCCCCCAGCGCCGCCGGTTTGGGACCGCTTGCTCGGCGCCTGGTTTTGGATCGCAATAAACGCGACTTTGCATTTTTTTATTATTATTATTTTTTACTGGTGCCAATATTATTTTAAAAGTCGAGGTTTCCTTTCTCCCAGGCTGTTGAAATAACTGTTGCAAGAAGCTTACTCAATCACAAAACACAACCCAGTTTAAAAAACAACAACCACCATATATTCTGATTAGTTGTTTTATAGGAAGCTTGTACCAAACGAACAGGAACAGGCATAAGAGAAAAATCTCAGTTGATTTGAGGAAGCCAAGGAATATTTCTCGTTTCCTTAAGAAAATATTCCCTTGAGAGTTCTCTCTTTCTCTCTCCCTCTCTCTCTTTCTGTGTGTGTGTGTGTGTGTGTGTGTGTCAGAGAGAGGGAGGGAAGGAGGGGGGGAGAGAGAGAGAAAGTCGGAGGTTCATTCATTCATTGGGGGCCCGGCGCTTTTAATCTTTAGATTAGATAGAAATGTTTAGAAAGGGGACTCTGTATAGTTTCTGACTCTGGTAGTTCAATGCTTAATTAAAATCAGCTTTTGTATTCTGAGTTTTATCTGCCCTGCGCCAGACCTTCTCCTCTCTGTAGCTGGACCGTAAATCTTAGATCTGAAAAGGCAGCAGAGTGCTTTCAAAACAGCTACACGTTTTAAAGACTTTACAAAACAGGGGGAGGAGGGGAGGAAGCCAAACGAAAAATTAATTCAGAAAAGTAAACCTTGGGGGATTTTTTTCTTCTTTTTTTCTGGGGGAAAGGGGAGGGGAGGGGAGGGGAAGGGAAGGGGAAGGAAAGGAAAGGAAAGGAAAGGAAAGGAAAGGAAAGGAAAGGAAAGGAAAGGAAAGGAAAGGAAAGGAAAGGAAAGGAAAGGAAAGGAAGGAAGGAAGGAAGTTAGGACAAAGGAAGGACTCACGGAGAAAAGAAAGGAAGGAAGGAAGGAAAGAAAGAAGGAAGGAAGGAAAGAGAAAGAGAGGAAGGAAGGAAGGAAGGAAGGACGGAAAGGAAAAAGAAAGAAAGAAAGAAAGAAAGAAAGAAAGAAAGAAAGAAAGAAAGAAAGAAAAAAGAGTTAACAAAGGACTCAGCGAGAAAGGAAGGAAGGAAGGAAGGAAGGAAGGAAGGAAGAGAGAAAGAAAGAAAGAAAGAAAGAAAGAAAGAAAGAAGAAGAGAAAGAAAGAAAGAAAGAAAGAAAGAAAGAAAGAAAAAAGGAAGAAAGGAAAGGAAAGAAAGAAAGAAAGAAAGAAAGACAAGAAAGACAGAAAGAAAGAAAGAAAGAAAAAAAAAGAAAAGAACGAAAGAGACAGAAAGAAAGAAAAAAAGAAAGAACGAGAGAAAAGAAAGAAAGAAAGAAAGAAAGAAAGAAAGAAAGAAAGAAAGAAAGAAAGAAAGAAAGAAAGAAAGAAAGAAAGAAAGAAAGAAAGAAAGAAAGAAAGATTCAACATGGAGGCTATTACAAGACTGTAGTATATCTCTTACAGAGAAGATACAAATGTTATAGGTTGTCATGTCCCCATGAGCCAAAATTTTATCATTTTAGAAGAAAAAAGGTAGCTGATGTTGATCCTCACCCAACATTCAAGCACCAAGAAAAAAGGTACAGGAAGAGGGGAGAAGTAGGAAAGAAAATAAAATAAATAAGAAAGGTGATGGAAAAGAATAGCAAAGAAGCCCTCATTGGGCCCAGGAAGGTTAACTGACAAGATCTGAGTGCAACTGTTTCAAGAAACTGTAATTGACTCACCTCCGCCTGGGTGGTAAGTAACAAGAGGTTGTAAATAGCAAACTCCATCCAAAGTCCATCACCCCAAAACCTGAACGTCTACTTGAGCTCTCTCTTCTCCCTTCATCCACCCTGCCGCTTTTTCCCTGAAAGCAACGTTTCCCCCCTGAAAGGGTGGAAAATAAATCTATATATATATATAAAAAATAAAAATCACAGGTTTAGGAAGACTGTCCTAAAGGAGATTTTGGCTACGGGAGAGAAAGGAAGTCTTTACTTTTCTGCCTTGTATCTTTCCTTTCCCCCACTTCCTAGATCGGTGGGGAGAGGAGGGAGGTTGGAGGGGGAAGGGGGAGTGCTTTAGAATTGCAAAAAAACACATTTGCTTGAGTTGGGCAGCTACGGAAACTGGATAAACAAACAAATAAATAAAAACAAGGGAGGTGTCTCTTAAATGAAAGGCCGATAGGGGAAAGAAAGGAGATGCAATGGGAGAAAAAAGAAAAGAAATTGAATAAACAGACAAAAACAAAGCTGGGGTGTCACTTAAATTGAAAGACAGATAAGGGAAAGGAGGAGGTGTTCAAAGGGAGATGCTGCAAGGGAGACATTTATTCAACAAAGCCGAAGGGTTGTAGAGTGTGAAGCGGACTATTAAGGGGGAATATTGGTAGCTCAGGGTTGAGCTGTGGGGTCCTTGGTGCTCTCTGAACTTGGTGGTTTTCTTGCAGACGTTTCATGACCCAAACTAGCTAACATCACCATGCTAGTTTGGGTCATGAAACATCTGCAAGAAAACCAGCAAGCTCAGAGAGCAACTAAGACCCCACAGAATAGAATAGAATGGAATGGAATGGAATGGAATGAATAGAATAGAATAGAATAGAATAGAATAGAATAGAATAGAATAGAATAGAATAGGAGTAGAGTAGAGTAGAGTAGAGTAGAGTAGAGTAGAGTAGAGTAGAGTAGAATAGGTTTTATTGTCATTGCATTCCACGAATACAATGAAATTTGAAAGCTACTCCAGCACAGTGCCCCAAACAACACATCACAATCACACTACAGAGTATTTAATAATAATAATAATAATAATAATAATAATAATAATAATAATAATAATAATAATAATCATCATCATCATCATCATCATCATCATCATCATCATCATCATCATCATCATCCCCTCCTCTCCACAAACTCCTTTCTAGCACTAACGATTTTACCTAGTTGGGTAATGAAACGTCTGAAAAAAAAAAAAAAAACCCACCAAGGTCAGAGTGGACAAAGGTCTTCCTCCTTCTCCCACTCCCACTCCCCTTCCTCTCTCCTCCTCTCTGCAAACCCTACTTCCTTCCACCACTGATGATATTACCTGGTCGGGTAATGAAACGTCTGCAAGAAAACTACCAAGCTCAAAGAGCACCAAGGACCCCACAGTCCTCCTCCTCCTCCTCCTCCTCTTCTTCTCTCTTTTCCTCCATTCCTCAAACCCCCTCCCTTCTAGCATTGATAATGTTACCTAGTTGGGTAATGAAACATCTGCAAGACAACCACCAAGCTCAGGAAGCACCAAGTCACCTCACCTTAGATAATTTCTGAGGGCTCTTATGAGATTTAGGAAGAAAGAAAAATTATCCTGCACCCTTATATGGAGTTTTAGAGCATAATTTTGTTTGCATGGGATTTGCGATTAGCTACAGTATAAGGAAACAAGCAAACACCGTCCTCATTTTTCTTTTTGACCTATCACGCTAGCTTTGATCAGGGAGAAAATGCCAATTTCACTGCAATCCTTCTAAAATCATTGGCTTGAAAAGATTTCCTCTCTGCACACTTACTTGGCAATCTCACTGAGCTGGATTTCCAGAAAATATATTTGAGAGGGGTGAGATATAATTCATCTTAAACTCAATTTTTTTCTTTTCAAAGCCTTCGGTGGTTCACATGTGTTTGTAAGGCACACAGCTTGGTGGAAACTTGAATATGGATGAAGTTCATAAATAACCATTTATATTATAGTTCACTTTTTACAGTCCCTCAGATAAGAAATATGAAGAGTTCAAGTGTTTGGGCTAGGAGTATTCTTTCAAAGCAATGCATTTTAGCAGGAATGCATAGGATTTGATCTGGGAGATATAGTATGAACAAAGTTGATGAACACCAGATCTGTGAATGTTGTATCATTTATGAACATAAAGAGATTGAGCAACTGTTGGTCTGAAATGGTCTAGGGTTTCCTGCCTAAGCAGGGGTTGGACTAGAAGACCTCCAAGGTCCCTTCCAACTCTGTTATTCTATTCTACTCCATAACAGAGTGAAGGGGCAATGAAAGAGAAGGAAGACAAAAGAATTTTAAGAAGAGGGGGGAAATGACTGATGGCCAAAAGACCCATCAGTGAATTTAATCCTCAATACTATAAGGATGGAGGCCTTTCTATAAAAAAAGCTTCTTTGGTTAGAAGAACTCAAGGAGTTCTTGTAACTCACATTCATAGACAGGGTGTCTCTTTTGGTCTCCAAGGATCTCACCTAAGGATGCCGAAGGCCACAGGTGGGTTGATGTACATCTATTTTGTGTGAAGGAAGATTGGAAGTTTTCTTTCTTGATAGACTCCTTCTTGGTTAGCTTCCAGTCTTCATATCTTCCCTAGCCATCTGTCTTCAACAGTCATAATCATCAAGGTCTTTGAAGATGAAAGAAATTGATCCAGGAGGGGTCACAGGGAGCGCTGAAGGTGCAGGTTGGGGATCTGTGGAGAACAGCCTGTGCCTCCTAGATGACTCAAATCCCTGGTTTTTCCTCCAACAAACAGGGTGTTCTGATGAGACTACAGGCTTCTCTTAGCTGAGGGAGACGGCAGAGGCAACCTCACCACAAAAGAGTTGGCAATACCAAGCAAATTTGGGCCAATTAAAAAAAAAATTAAAGACTATGAAGAGAATAGAAGAGAATATTCATAGTTCGGGGTTGAAGAGTGGGGCCTTGGTGCTCTCTGAGCTGGGTAGTTTCCTTGCAGACGTTTCATTGCCCAATTATGTAACACCCTCACTGGAAACTGATGAGGTTACCTAGTTTGGTAATGAAATATCTGCAAGGAAATCGAAGACCCCGCCCCCATCAAAGATTCAGACCTGTTTCAGCTTGGAGAAGAGACCAAATGGATGAGCCATTGGGCTGGCAAGTTGCTGGTGAGACAACAGAGTTAATGTGTTTGTGTAGCCACCAGGAGTTGAAACAACTTCACAGAAGTCAGGCAGACTTATAAGATCCCACATGGGAGTGCTCATCACTTCTTCCCAAATTTGTTCTGTTCTGTTCTGTTCTGCCCTGCTCTACTCTACTCCACTTTAAGACTTGTGGACTTAACTGGGAATTGAAGTCCACAAGTCTTAAAGTTGCCAAGGTTGGAGACCTCTGCTTCTACTCTACTCTACTCTACTCTACTCTACTCTACTCTACTCTATTCTACTCTACTCTACTCTACTCTACTCTACTCTACTCTATTCCCAATTCTACTCTACTCTACTCTATTCCCTATTCTACTCTACTCTACTCATTTATTTTATCGAATGTATCAATTGTGTGTCACTCATTCTAGGAACTTAGTGAAGGAAAGTCTAACCATTATTGGATAACTGTGGGAGTCAACCTTAGCATTTTTTTACCTTCAAGACTAAATTCTCAGAAAAATGGAGGATGGGAATCAGCTATTCTTTTGTTGACTAATTGGTAGAATTCCAAAAAGAAAATCCCAATATACGTATATGTTAAACCATTTCCGTACCATTTCCAAGGGTTGAAAAAAGGTGAATTCTGTCCCACAAAGGTTATGAAACAATAAACCCATAGGTTGTAGAACAGCACAATATTCTTTAGCTTTTTCTATTGTAGAATAACATAGTTACATTAGGAAAACTCATTAACTACAATGGCTGGTTGGATATACAGCACTAAGCTATGTTTTACTTTAATGATAGCCAAGTTCTTACTGGCATTGGAGCCAAAACTAAAGAAACCAATTATAGCTTCTAGTTGAGGGACTCCATTAAGTCTTTGAGAAATTTACCAGGCGTTCTGTTCCAAACATGTAACCAGGCCCAGGATAAAGAATTTAAAGCTAAGCTTGCATTAAATTATATTAAATTGATTAAATACAGCTGATCATTTCCCGCAACTTTAATAGTTCCCTATTTAGTGTCAGTATTTGGTCCAAACCCCAAGTAATTTTAGGCCTCGTGAATCTTAAAAACGCTACACCAAGTGCTCAAATATGTGCCTTTAAGAAATCCAATCTATTTTTGCTTAAGAAAGTGGTTCAGCTGACGTTTAAGGAACAGAAGCAAATAAATTAGTGTGTAATATATGGGCTAGAGAGTTGGTGAGACATTTTGACTCCTAATTTGGAAACAGATTCATCTCTGCACATTTCAGGAGAATCACTGGCCCATCTGTGCAGCCTCACTTCTAGGAGAAAGACCTGCCTTCTTTCAAAAGCCTACGGGGTGTATTTGCACACGAGGTGTACTTGCACATTTGGGTCTAAAGAGTCACCCTAAATCTGCGCGTCTCTTTGTCAGCCTGTACAGATTCACATCCCCAGGAAATGAGGCCAACAGGAATTGTGGGAGTTGAAGTCCAATTCTTTTGGCACACCCAAGGATGGAGAAGGCCCCTCCTATGATTGAAATAGTTGATTGAGTAATGGCAAGTACAGGTCTCTTCTCAGAGTTATCTCCATGGGGCTAAGAGGGCCATCCATCTCTCTGATACAAGCAGGACATGTTCAGGGGAGGTTCTATGTCCCGATGAAGGTGGGCAAACTGTAGTTCTCTAGATGTTAGTGAATGGCAATTCCAAACATCCATCACCTTTGGCCATAATGGCTGAGGCAGCTGGGAGTGGTAGCTCTACAAAGTCATTATGTTCCCCACCTCCACCCTCAGGCTTATTTTGAAACTGTGAGAACATCCTCAACATTCTTTTACTCCTCTTGAAAGACCTAAACCGTACCTCCTCTAGTTCAGTTCAACTGCTTCATCTTCTTCCTTTGAAGTGACTTGATTTCCAACATGACCCTCAAATATTGGAAGACTGCTATCATGTCACTCTACAGTCCTTTTTTTTTTTTTTTTTTGATGAAACTAGACATATCCAGTTCTGGCAACTGTTCTTCGTATGTTTTAGCCTCCATTTTTCCCAATCATCTTTCTGACTTTTCTCTGCATTCTTTCTAGAGTCTCAACATCTTCTTTATATTATAAAACTGGATGAGTAGTGGAGAAGGTTTGAGACTAGATATGGCAAAGATTCGACTAGGTTCAACTTCATTTTCAGCCAGAGCCAAAAACCACTTGCTGATTGTTTTATTGAGACCAGCTCCCTCTCAGAGTTGTTACTGTGGGAGGATGTGTGTTGCCCATGGGGAGTTCTCGGCTTACAACAGTTTGCTTAATTGCAAACTGGAAAAAGTGACTTATGACCATGTTTCAAGACATAAATCTAGGAAAGAAATATATCGGTTGGGCAATTACTTTTTCCAGCTTGATTTTTTTGTGGTCTTTCGGAGATCGCCTCAGCATCCTAAAAGTGGGATGGGATTCTTTTCTTGGGTTTGTTTGTTTGTTTTGATGCTCAAGTCATGGATCCTCCATAGAACCTGCAATTCTTTTTAGAAGGGATTAGTTTAGCTATGTAAAAGGCAAAATCCAAGGAGGTGGACAAGAAAAAGAGATTCCTTCGCTAAAGAAAAGAAGGGATGATCACTTTGGAGTCAACTAAGAAAGTGGACATGGTTAACGAATAGTCAAGTAGGCTGGATTATTTCAAACCAAAGTACTTAGTCGATGGTAGTATCTTTAGAGTAATTCTTCAAATATTCCCAACAACACCCATACCCAATATGTATTATTAGGAGGAATGATGGGAACTGAAGTCCAGAACATTTGGAGGCCATCAAATCGTAGCATTTTTTTAGAGATGGGTTTTCCTTCTTCCACCATCAGGCCGTTTCTTCTCAAATGTTGTTTATCTCCAGAAGTTGTGGGTACTCCAACACTGGAGGTTTTTAATAAGAGATTGGACAACAGCTTGTCTGCAATGTTTCCTGTCTGGGGGTTGAACTACTAGAAGGGGGTTGGACTACTAGAAGACCTCCAAGGAAGGGTCCAACTCTGCTATTCTATTCTGTTCTGTACTCCACTGGAGTTCTTGGTCAAGAGAGGGAGGGATGGGCCCACTCATCTAGAGACCTTCTGGGTGATCCAACTCCTTGACCAACATCTTCACCACTACAGCACATGCAAGGCTAGCAGGGAATTGGGATGTTTCCATAGCTACACCCCATCGGAATGGAGATAAGGTGATGCTTGCATAGGGAATTAATGGCCATGGTCAGTTGACCCAATTAAAGACCTACTTCCTATCTTCACAGGAGGATTAAGCTGAGTTGTTATTGTTTGGTTGGGTAGCTGATGGAAAGTCAATCCTTTGGCTTAGCTTATGAGCCAACATTTTCTGTGTGGCCAGAATAGCAGCTACTTCACCCACCAAATATTGCATGTACTATGGAGGGGTCTTTGGCACTCTCTGAGATTGGTTGTTTTCTTGCAGGTGCTAGAAATGGGGGGTGGGGAGGAAGAGGAGGTGAAGGAGAAGGAAGGAAGGCCTAGAGACTAAACATCTGAAGAATGGTTGTAGGATTTGTGTATGGCTAGTCGAGAGAAAAGAAGGGCTAGGGGTGACAGGATAGCAGTATTCCAACATTTGAGGAGCTGCCTCAAAGAGGAGGGGGTCAACTTATTTTCCAAAGCACCAGAAAGCAAGACTGGAAACTATGGATGGAAACTAATCAAGGAGAGAAGCAATCTGGAATTAAAGAGAAACTTCCTAACTGTGAGAACAATTAACCAGTGGAACAGCTTGCCACCAGAAGTTGAGGCTTTTAAGAAGAGATTGGACAGCCATTTGTCTGAAATGGTAAGCAGGGGGCTGGACTAGAAGACCTCCAAGGTCCTTTCCAGTTCTATTCTGACTTGAATAATGCTAATAAAAGATGTCAGGCCAAATGGCAGGACTGAAGCAAGCCCCACCCCTTTGCGTGACTGTGTGTGAGATTCATGTGCAAGAAGGACTGCATTTGAATCACCACATTCCATCTGCCCTCCTGCCAATTTTGGCACACACCCAAGCTCCATGGCTCCTGCTGGCTCTCTCATCATGGTGGCACCCAAGTCTGCTTTTTAACTATATTTAACATCATGATGAAAGGTGTCTGCACCTTTGTGTGCAGCTGAGGAAGGCCAAAATTCCCTTTGGGTGCAACTTAAGAGTTATGGGGAAATTTACTAACAGTGAGAACAATTAACCAGTGGAATGGCTTGCCTCTAGAAATGGTGGGTGCTGCATCACTGGAGGTTTTTTTTTTTTTTTTAAAAAAAAAGAATAGACAGCCATGTGTCTGGAATGGTATAGAATCTCCTGCCTAAGCAGCGGGTTGGACTAAAAGACCTCTTAAGGTCCCTTCCAACTCTGTTCTTCTGTTATGACTTTATGGGCACCAAACCAACACGCAAGATGTGTTGTATGGGAGGGGGGGAAAAACACTGGGATCAACACTCGGTTATACTTGTTAGAGGAAGACTGAGAAGCAAGTAAGTAGCACCCTACTGCCATATTTTCAAAGCTGAAATTCAACCTTGTCATTCCTTGCCTGAAGGGTGAGTCTGTACGAGCCCTGAACTGGTAAACAAGCAGACAGATGCATACTTTGTCTTTCTTGCAATAGATCCTGAGAAGTCCTGCTTTCTTGTTTGGGAACGGATTCTTCTCATTCATCCGCTCTCACTCTCATTTTTTTTCCACTTTTTTTTTTATATCCCAAGTTGTCATGAAATCTTTGGAATTTAGGGAGGGAGAGGGAGGGAGGGAGAGAACATAGATAGACGGACAAGACAGACAGACGTGAATAGATGATAGGCAGACAGATGATAGTTAGATATAGATAGATATGTAGAAGATAGACAGACAGACAGATGGCAGGCAGGCAGGCAGACACTGAAGAATGAGAGGAAAGAGGGGGAGAGGTAGGAGAGAGAAGAACAGACAGGGGAGAGGGAGGAGGGAGAGAGGATAGATAGATAGATAGATAGATAGATAGATAGATAGATAGATAGATAGATAGATAGATAGATGACAGACAGACAGACATGAATAGATGATAGGCAGACAGATGATACTTAAATATAGTTATGTAGATAGATAGATAGATAGATAGATAGATAGATAGATAGATAGATAGACAGATAGATAAGTAGATAGATAAGTAGATAGATAGATAGATAGATAGATAGATAGATAGATAGATAGATAGATAGATAGATAAGATAGATAGAGAAGATAGATAGAGAAGATATGTAGAAGATAGATAGATAGATAGATAGATAGATAGATAGACAGACAGACAGACAACAGACAGACATGAATAGATGATAGGCAGACAGATGATAATTAGATATAGATAATTATAGATAGATAGATAGATAGATAGATAGATAGATAGATAGAGAAGATAGATAGATAAGATAGATAGATAAGATAGATAGATAGAGAAGATAGATAGAGAAGATAGATATGTAGAAGATAGATAGATAGATAGATAGATAGATAGATAGATAGATAGATAGATAGATAGATAGATAGATAGATGACAGACAGACAGACATGAATAGATGATAGGCAGACAGATGATACTTAAATATAGTTATGTAGATAGATAGATAGATAGATAGATAGATAGATAGATAGATAAGATAGATAGATAAGATAGATAGATAGAGAAGATAGATAGAGAAGATAGATATGTAGAAGATAGATAGATAGATAGATAGATAGATAGATAGATAGATAGATAGATAGACAGACAGACAACAGACAGACATGAATAGATGATAGGCAGACAGATGATAATTAGATATAGATAATTATAGATAGATAGATAGATAGATAGATAGATAGATAGATAGATAGATAGATGATAGATAGATGACAGACAGACAGACACAAATAGATGATAGGCATACAGATGATACTTAAATATAGTTATGTGATAGATAGATAGATAGATAGATAGATAGATAGATAGATAGATAGATAGATAGATAGCAGGCAGGCACTGGAGAGAGAGGGAGAAACAGAGAGGAGGGTGGGGCCAATAAATTCCCTACAGGAATAACCCTTAATGGACAAAAGCAAAAGCATTTGAATGCTTGGAATACTTGAAAGAAAAGCCCATCGCCATAACAAAGCCCCTAACAGATGTGGGGAAAACTTAGCTACTCCTTGCAGGCCTGTTTTTTTTAAAAATCATAGCAGCCCTCCATTGAATTCCCCCCCTCCCCCGTGACTATATATGGCAAAGATGGCTTGAAAGCGATTGGCATGGTTTCTAAGGAAGAGTGCTCCAAGGCAAATCCCTCTGAGATAAATTGGGGCTGAGTTTCCCCACTGCCACCACCACCACCAAAAAAGAAATAAATCAGAAGGCCTGTGGCTTACAGACTGTCCTTGGAGCAGATGTAGAAGTCATAAGGTTGGCTAGCAGGGGTGAGAATTTTCTGCTAAAATGATGCATTATTAGAGCAACAGTCTTCCCCTGTAATGATGGATGGCCGTGAGAGCTATGGATTCTAAGAATGGCTGATCGAAAGAGAATCGATGCCTTTGAACTGTGGTGTTGGGTGTGAATTACTGCATATGCCCTGGACAGCTAGAGTAACTAACAGAGAGGTGTTAAATCGTGTAAAACCAGGCACGTCCCTAGAAGCTAAAAATCACAAGACAACATCTGATTTACTGGTTATGCGTGTGAATTCATTGGAGAAGGCAATGATGCTAGGAATGTCCCAAAGGTGTTCCCCCCCCCACCCCAGAGGCAACTGGACTTCCTTCTTTTTCTTTGAAGACCTTTCCCCTTCTCATCCAAGAAGCTTCTACAGTTCTGGCAGAACGGGGCGGGGAAATGGCCGTCCCACCAGAACTGAAGAAGCTTCTTGGATGGGAAGCGAAACAACTTCGAAGAAACACCAGAGTTGCCAGTTGGCCAGTTGTTTTGGCTTGAAGACGTTTCCGCTTCCCATCCAAGAAGCTTCTTCAGTTCTGGTGGAACGCTGGGGAAATGGCCATTCCGCCAGAACTGAAGAAGCTTCTTGGATGGGAAGTGAAATGTCTTCAAAAGAAAAAAACTGGAAAGTCCAGTTGCCAATTGTCCAGTTGTTTTTGCTTGAAGACGTTTCACTTCTCATCCAAGAAGCTTCTTCAGTTCTGGTGGAACGGTGAAGGTGAAGGCAAACCATTCTCACTGATGAATTGCCCTCCCTGTTAGGAAATTCCTCCTTAGGTCTAGGTTGCTTTTCTCCTTGATTAGTTTCCATCCATTGTTTCTTCTCCTGCCTTCTGGTGCTTTGGAAAATAAGTTGACACCCCCCCCCCTTCTTTGGGACAGCCCCTCAAATACTGAAACACTATCATGTCACCCCTGGTCCTTCTTTTCTCCAGATTGGCCACCCCCAATTCCTCCCATCGTTCTTCATAATATATGGATAGTTAGAATTCTTTTATTGGCCAATTCTTTTATTGTGATTGGACACACAAGGAATTTGTCTTTGGTGCAAATGCTCTCAGTGTACCTAAAAGAAAAGATACCTTCGACAAGTCAAGAATCATCAGGTACAACGTTTAATAATAGTCATAGGGTATAATAAGAATTAGAATAGTATAGTACAGAATAGAAATATAGAATAGAATAGAACAGAACAGAACAGAATAGAACATAGCATAGCATAGCATAGCATAGCATAGCATAGCATAGCATAGCATAGCATAGCATAGCATAGCATAGCATAGCATAGAATAGAATAGAATAGAATAGAATAGAATAGAATAGAATAGAATAGAATAGAATAGAATTCTTTACTGACCAAGTGTGATTGGACACACAAGGAATTTGTCTTTGGTGCAAATGCTCTCAGTGTACATAAAAGAAAAGATCCATTCATCAAGAGTCAAGAATCGTAAGGTTCAACACTTAATAATAGCCATAGGGTACAATAAGAATAGAGTAGAGTAGAGTAGAGTAGAGTAGAGTAGAGTAGAGTAGAGTAGAATAGAATAGAATAGAATAGAATAGAATAGAATAGAATAGAATAGAATAGAATAGAATAGAATAGAATTCTTTATTGGCCAAGTGTGAATGGACACACAAGGAATTTGTCTTTGGTGCAAATGCTCTCAGTGCACGTAAAAGAAGATACATTCGTCAAGAGTCAAGAATCATCAAGTACAACACTTCGTGATAGTCATAGGGTACAATACTATGGTTTAGTCTCCAGGCCCTTAATCGCCTTCTCTCATCTTCTCGCTTTCCTTTCATGCTCCCCACCCCGCCCCTTACCCTTCTTTAAATATGCAGGCCAAGGCTCCTCCGTTAAGTCTACCTCCCCTCTCTCCCTCCTCCCCAGCCGGCCGGGCTAAGGCTAGCGAGGAGTTGCAAGCGCTGGCCAATATTTAACTTATATGGCTGAGCCGGCGGCTTTCTCCCCCGCGCCTTTTCTTTCTTTTTTTTATTTTCCCCTTCCTTCGCGCTCGCTCTGTTTGCTCGCGAATTAATCATCCAGCGCGCAGTCGGCGCCAGGATAGATTTATCCTAAGCGGGGACACGGGGAGGGTGGGAGTGGGTGAAAAGGGCCCGGCGAGGAGGAGGGGACGCCAAGCCGCTTTCGCACCTTCCCGCTTTTGATCCGAGATTAGCGCAGCCTCCCCTCCAAGCGGCTCGGTCTCCAGGGGGCTTAGCTCCAGAGGACATTCCCGCCAGGCGGAAGTTTACACACCGCGAGCCAAGGAAGGCTCCTCGGAGGCCTAACTCGGGAACCACAGCCGGGGCCCGTGGAGAGCGAGAGGAGAGGAGAGGAGGAGACGGCGGGGTGTAAGCTGGAGAAACAAAAACTTCCCGTTGGGAATGAGAGTCGAGGACTCGTCCCCAACCGGGTGCCCTCCAGCGGCCCCTGGCTCTTGCCACCTCTCCTCCCCCACCCAGCCTTGGAGGGCCGTAAGCCCCTCCAAATAAGTCATCTTGCTGGACTCGGCGCTCTTCCGACTTTTTATTTTTATTTTTTAAATGAAATAAAGCCACCCGCCGAGCGTGGAGGGAGTCCTGGCTTCCCACGCGCATTTTTTTGGGTGTGTGTGTGTGTGTGTGTGTGATTTCTTTGGACTTTCTCCAGACTTCCCTAGGCTTCCTTGAATAGATCCGAGGTCTCCAAACTTGGTCACTTTAAGACTTGTAGACACTCTCAGGGTGTCAAAAAACTCTCAAAAGTCAAAAACTCTCAGAGTTCTTCAGCCAGAATAGTTTACTCTCTTGTAATCCCTTCCTCTGCAATCTCTCTCCCCTTTGGGAGATTAAAAGAGAGGGGGGGGGAAGCAGGCATGGCTGGCTGGGGAATTCTGGGAGTTGAAGTCCACAAGTCTTAAAGTGGCCAAGTTTGGGGACCCCTGCTTTTACACCATAAGTCCGTGATGCGACGATTTCCACCAGCCTCTTTGAAAACAGACAGTATTTCCTTTCTTTTTTAAATGTTACTTTCCCTGAAAAAGGAGCGTATCCTTTTCCTTTCTTCTTTCGTTAAAGCTTTGCACAGAAGGGTAGGCGGTTTGGGGTGGGATGGGGGAGGAAAGACGCGTTTACGGTCTCTCGCGCCGTCGGAGCCTTCCCTAAATCTAGATTTGTAATTTAGGAGAAGGGTTTCGCTTCTGCCGAGAAAGTGAACTGAGATGTGAGGGGGGAGGAGAGATGCTGAATCCTCCCGCATCGGGGCTGAAATCCCTAGGGAGGTTTATTGTTCATGGGCAAAAGGGGTCCACTAGTTTGTTGGGGCTGGAGAGGGGAAATCGATGGAAAACTAAGCGAACTTTGTGGTATTGGTGTCGGAGCTAAGGCCTGGACAGGAGCGAAGGGAAGGGAAGGAAGAAAAAAAGGAAAGAACATGAGAGAGAGAAAAAAGAGGAGCGAGAAGAAAAAAGATAAGAGAATAGAGGAAAGGAGGGAGGGAAGGAAGAAAAAAGTGAAGGAATATGAGAAGGAAAAGGGAACGGAAGGAAGGATATGAAAAAGGGATAAATAGGAAGGAAGGAGGGAGGGAAGGAGGGAGGGAGGGAGGACATGAAAAGGGGGGAAAGAGGAGGATGCCCAGTTAAATGCCCAGTTAATTCAAAGGCCTCTGGGTCTCTGGAGGGAACTGCCTTTCTTCTTTGAACATACAGCCCTCAAAATCTACACCTTGAGCCACCCATCTGCCCTTTCACACAATACCACAGTCCTCTCGCTTGAGACCCCAGAAGCCCACTAGGGTAGCACCTGCTTAGTTCTTAACCAGACCATTTCTCCGGAATAGGAGTTCCCAAAACACACACACACACACACAAAAAAAGTCCCTAACAAATCCTTTTCCACTTGCAGCCTGGAAAACCGCCTGAACTTCTCAGCCATTAGAGACCCAGCTCTCTTCCGGGTCAACTTTATAAAAGCTCTTAGGGTCGTGAAGGGTATTTTCGGAGAAGGAGTCCCCTCCCCATCTTGGGTCCCGCCAGCGAGGAGACCCCCTCAACCCCGTTTCAAGGGTGTGAAACGAATCGGTTAGAATTAGAAACCCAATAATATATGGGGGGGGGGGAGTGTTGAGGAATGCCCCACGCTTTTCCTTCCCTTCGTGGCCCAGTAATTTCAAGCGAAGAAAAAAATATAGACACCGAGATGGGATGCAGAGAGAGAGACTGTGTGACGTGTGTATGTGTGAATGAGAGGTGGGGGGAGAAGAGAGACAGAGAGGAGAGAAACAGATAGAAGGGAGGGAGAGAGAGAGAGAGAGAGAGAGAGAGAAAGAGAAAGAGGCAAAGAGAAAGAAGAGAGACAGGGAAAGAGTGTGGTGTGGAGAGAGAGAGAGAGAGAGACAGACAGGAGAGAAAGAAGGGAGGGAGGAAAAGACAGAGAAAGAGGCAAAGAGAGAAAGAAAAAGTGTGGTGTGCAGAAAGAGAAAGAGAAAGGGGGGAGAAAGAGAAAGAGAAGAGAGAGAGAAAGAGAGAGAGGTAAAGAGAGAGAGAAGGGAGGGAGGGAGGGAGAAAGAGAAGAGAGAAAGAGAAAGAGAGAGGGGTAAAGAGACAGAGAAGGGAGGGAGGGAGAAAGAGAAGAGAGAAAGAGAAGAGAGAAAGAGAAGAGAGAGAGAGAGAGAGGTAAAGAAAGAGAGGAGGGAGGGAGGGAGGGAGAAAGAGAAGAGAGAAAGAGAAGAGAGAGAGAAGAGAAAGAGATAGAGATAGAGAGACGGGTTTTTTGTAGTGTTCTGGATCGCTGGGTCTGTAATGTCAAGTCGTCGGTAACAACATCCAGTCTAGCCTTAATTGTCTGTGTGAGTTTGTTTGTCTGGCCCCGCGGCTTCTTTCAAGGCGACCGGGAGGGAAGGGGAGATATTTTGTGGGGTGGAAATGATCCTCAGGGCCGGTTTCCTGCACGGCTTTCAGCCCCCTGGCGCCGAAGAGCTCTTAGCCTTCGCTTCGAAAAATGCAGTGTTAGGAAAGCTAATCGCGTTAGATGTTCCGCTCCAATCTTGACCACATTTGCGCCGCCGCCAAAGCCGGCCTCTCGTTTCTCCCTCCAACAAACACAAACGGCCTGAGTGTCTCCAAACACACAAATCCCTTTTATCTCTTTCAGGAGTGGAGTAGGGCGGGGGTGGGAAGGAGAGAGAGAGACAGACAGACAGACAGACAGACAGACAGACAGAGACACACACAGAGAGAGAGACAGAGATAGACAGAGATAGACAGAGATAGAGGGAGAGGCAGAGAGACACAGAGAGACAGACAGAGAGACAGACAAACAGACAGACAGAGAGAAAAAGACAGAGGCAGACAAACAGACGGAGAGAAGTACAGAGAGAGTTCGTGTGTGTGTGTGTGTGTGTGTGTGTGTGTGTGCACCCACACGCTCAGAGCACAAGTTTTCCCAGTGGATCTTCCGTGGAACTTCCCCAAGGCAGCGAGGCCAACTGGCCGTTCAACTAACAAGGCCTTCTTTTTAATAATAATAATAATAATAATAATAATAATAATAATAATAATAATAATAATAATAATAATAATAATAATAATAATAATAATAATAATAATAATAATAATAATAATAATAGATGATAATGATGATGATGATCATCATCATCATCATCAATTCTGGGCCTATTTTAGGAGGCCAGCTTTTCATTTGGGAGTCTTCTTCTACGGTCCCTTCCTCCCTGAATTTCTCCCATCCTTGTCTCCAGCCCCACCCACCCCCATCATATGTATCAACCACCTTCTGTGTATCTCTGTTTAAAAAAATAATCAAACCAGGGCTGGGTTCAATACCTGATGTGGCTTCATTAACGCTTGTGTGTGGTGTGTGTGTGTGTGTGTTGCACACAACTGTCTGTGGAAACCCTTCCGCTAATCCATGATTCCCAGCTTCAGACCGACAACCCTCTCCAGCCCTTAACCAAGATTATCAGGAAACAAACTTGGTTTGCCCTTGAAAAGGCAGCTGGTAGGCCTTTCGTGGGTCTGATTAGACCCGGAGTGTGAAGGGAAAACGTGCATATGTGTGCACCTATGCGTCTGTGTGTGTGTGTGATGTAAACCTATTTTCCATACATTTGTGTTTCTATTTCTTTTTTTGTTTGTTTGTTTCTTTCTTTCTTTCTTTCTTTCTTTCTTTCTTTCTTTCTTTTTCTTTCTCTTTCTTTCTTTCTTTCTTTCTTTCTTTCTTTCTTTCTTTCTTTCTTTCTTTCTCTGAGTGGCGCATCGTTGGGCGGGCCTGAAGAATGCCCCTCCATCACCTCCCGCCCCTCCCCCCCAAAATAAATAAGACGCCGCTGGAGTTCAGGATCCCAAAGTGTCTATTTGACCCGAAGCGCAGCCAGCTAAGGAGGTTTGCGCGGCGCTTCTTCTGAGCTAATCCTGCTGGCGGGGGTCCCACACCGACAACTCCGACCAAGGGGGCGTGACGAAGCCAGGTTTCCCACTGTCAGATGCGGCTCTCCCACAGACCTTCCCACCCACGCGAAACCAGGGGGACAGAAGCTACTGCTTCGGGTTTCCCCTTGCGCCCTCCCCGGCCTCTCTTTTCGAGACCACCGGCCCCCCCCCCGTCCCCTCTCCACGCGCCCCAGAAGAAACCCCAAAACAGCCGGGGTCTCCGGTACAGCCCACAACAGTGAGGATGGCAAGAGGGCTGCAACCCGTTTTGCGCCGGTTCGCCGCATACCAGGCGGGTGGGGGAAGGAACGGGGGTTGGGGGATGGGGGAGAAGGAGAGCCACAGACACACGCGCGCAAACCCGCCTCCCCTTTGCTTCCTCCCCCTAGACAGGCTCGGCCCTCCTCCTACGGGGTAGCTGAGACTACAAGCCAGCCTCTTCCCGAGACGGCGGTTCACACTCCGAGGTCTGACAAATCCTCCCAAGCAGCGGCGGAAAGGCAGGAGGGTGCGTGGGCGGATTGGGGAGAAGGGGGAGGAGGCTCCTTCGATGCACGCGCGCGCGCGCACACACACACCGCAGAGGTGTTTTAAACAACACTGAAAAGCGGGCAGGGCGAAGGAAGGCGAAGACGCCAGGCCTAGAGTGGGTTAGCAAGAAGTGGGGTGAAAGTGGGAGAGAGAAAAAGCAAGAAAAGAAAAGAAAAATCATTGAAAGACGCGCTTCATCCGTCGGCAAGGCTCCCGCGTTGCAGGGGTCCCAACAGGGGAGGGGGGAGGCCAGGTATGCGCTCGGAAGGACGGGGACTGGACTGAAACCAGATTGGCGTGGAGGAAGGGGATCAGGGAGAGGTGAGCCGTGAGCCACGCAGAAGCCCGTCCGATCTCTAAAAACGCACAGCCATCCTTGTCCTATGTAAACATTGCGCTGGTTTGACGCATTTGAAGCACACACGCGCCCACGCACAACTTCCATTTTCTCTCTCTCTCTCTTTCCCTCATCACACTTTCTCTCCTCCCTCTTTCTCTCTGCCCCCCTCTCTCTTTCTCTTATCACTTTCTCTCCTCCCCCTCTCTTTCTCTCATCACTCTTTCTTTTCTTCTCCTCTCCCTCCCTCTCTCTCTCTCTAGCGCGCTTTCTTCTCCTCCCTCTGGATGCCCTCCGGGCAATCTGTACTACAATTCCCATCCTCCCCCACTTCCTTCGACCGACGCCTACTTCTCCTCTTCCCACGGAATGCAACCGGTCCTAATTCCCAACTTCGGATCTGCGACGCCCACCATCACCGCACCCCCCCAGGACTGCGCTGGAGGGGGATGGGTGTTGTAGTCCGAGAGGGCTTAGGACACCCAGAAGGCGGAAGGCCGAGGGTCGAAGGCAGCTCGTTGGCTTCCAAGAGAGCGAAATACAACTTCCAGGGATGCTTAAGCCCCTATCCTCACCCACCCACCCACTCCAAAATACTCACAGGGAAGGAGGGTTCGAGAGAGGAACGCGGCTAGGGCGCGGGCGTTCCTCCGGCCGCACTCTGGCTGAATCTGGGGAAGGAGCGCGGCGCGTGTGTGTTTGTGCAACTGGGGTGGATGGAGGAGGGGGAGAGAGACGAGACGAGACGGGGCTGCTTGAAACCCAACACAGGCGGCTTCCCCGGTCTTTATAGACCGCCCTCGTCGGAGGGGGAGAGCGACGTAGGCACAAACGCGCGTGGAAGCCAGGCAGGAAAGGGAGCGCTGCCCGTCGGGGGTAGGTTGGTTGGGCAGGCACGCGCGTGTGTGCCGGGGAAGCCGGGAGCAGCTCGCCCCGCCCCACGTGCCCTTCCACCTTTTACGACCCTCGCCGAGACACACGCGCCTTCACTCCCTCCTCCTCCTCCTCCTCCTCCGCTTCCCTAGCCAAAGAAAGAGGCCGGGAGAAGTCGCTCAGGCGTCCCGAGCTGAAATCTGGGCCAGGGGAAGGGCGAAGAAAGAGAAAGGGAGGGGAGTGTCTTACTCCCTTTCCTCCTCCTCCTCCTCCTCTCCTCCTCCTCCTCTTCCCTCCTCCCTTTCGTTTCCTGGTTCGTTGGAGCGAGCCAAGCCCCCTCTGCGAAAGCCCCCTAGAGGCGTCCCTCCAGTTCCCCCTCCCCAAACACACTTGCCTGTCTGCCTCTCCAATGTCCTCCCCACCCCCACCCCACTTCCGCGGCTGCTCCTCCAGCCGCCACTCCCCTCCTCCTTCCCCCTCCCTCCCCCCTCCGTTCCTGGTGACAGATCCTCTGGGCCCGGAGCAGTAGGGGATGCAGCTTGGCCGTTTCCGACACCTTCTTTTTATAACTCGGGTGCCGTCCCCCTCCGCACGACCTGTCAAGAACCACGCCTCTGGAGTCACCCAATTGGTCCAAAAGCGTCAAAGGGCCAATCAAGGCGCCCGCCGCCCCGCTCGGCAGCCCCGCGAAGGCCACCATACAACCCGGCGCAGCGAAGCGGCAGGGCTTAGAGAGGCTCACACCCGCGCGCAGCACGCCCGCCCTGCCACACCGGCGCACTCTCTCTCTCTCTCTCTCTCTCTACACACACACACACACACACACCCCGCCAGCAGAGCGCGCGCTCGCTCGCTTTCCCTCCCTCCCCTCCCTCCCTCCCATCCATCCACACTCGCGAACGCGCGCGCACCTTTCTTCCCTCCCTCCCCCTCCCTCCCGGGCGCGGGACTCGGGGAAGCCGAGCGCGGCGGCGCTTCCTCTGGCTGGCTGCTTTGCAGAAGCCGAGGAAGGGAGGAGGAGAGGAGGCGGCGGGGGAGGAGGGAGGAAGGAAGCGCCCGACTTAGCAACAAACTCGTTCCGGCTTCCTTCGACTGCGCAGCCGAGCCGAGCCGTCAATTTCATTCTCAAGGCTTTGCCCCAACCATCACCTCCCGAGTTCTTTCCTCGCGGGAGTGGCGGGGAGAGAGGGGGGGGGCGTCTCTCACACATACCAGGGAGAAAGTGTGGGTGGGGGTGGGGGAGAGGCCAGAAGGAGAGGCGAACCAGCCGGCTGGAAGGAGAAGAGAACGCCCGGAGACCGAGAAGGGAAGGGCTCCGGGGCTCCGGGAGAAGACAGCTGCGCGGGGGCTGGAGGAGGCGCCAGCTTTTGGAGGATCCCGCATTTTTCCTCCCCGCCGGCTCTCCGGCTTCCTCGCCCCGTTCGGACGCTTCGATGAGAAGCCGCGCCGGCAAGCTGGAACAGAATGGCCTGGAGTTGAAGAAGGACTAAGTTGAAGCGGGAGGAGAGCCCACCCCGGCGAGGGAAAGGAAGGGAAGGGAAGAAGAGGAGGGTGGGGGAGATAGAGAGAGAGAGAGAGACCAGCAGCCCCAGACCCCGTGCGACCTCTGCGGCAGCAGGGACTGACCCCCGCAGCTTCTCCGGCCCCGTCCACCTCATCCCTTCGCCTCCTCCCTGCTTTTCCCCCTTTCTTCGTGGCCTTTGCCACTGCCGCTCGGCCAAACTTTCCCTCTTGTGTTCCCTTTCGCCGATGTAGCGGCGGCGGCGGCGCAAAGCCCAGAGGGCTCCGATCCTTGGCAAATCCTCTGCCAGGGATACAGCCCAGATCCTATTGCCATTAGCAGGAGGCGCATCAGATAAGACCCACGCAGAAATACAAGGCACTCAGGCGCGTGCGCTCACACACACACACACACACACACACGCAGAGAGGCTTCTTCCCAGCAAAGGGCGACGAAGCGCCGGAGCGCCGTTTCCCCTCGGCCGGGGGGCGGGGGAGCGGCGGGAGGACCATGGCTTCTAGCTCGGCGCCGGCTGCCTGGATCCCGCGGTGAGCCTCGCTTATGGTGGCTTCCCCCGAGCGGCCAGCCCTGTCCCTCGCTTCTTTCTCCCGCGGTGCCCCCGCGCTTCGTCCGGGCCGGTCCCCCCTTCTTCTTCTGCCAAGCGGAGGGAGCCGGGGCAGGGACTAGGCGGCTGCGAAGCCCCGGTGAAGGAGAGAAGGGAGGAGGAGGAGGAGAAGAAGAAGAAGACGCGGCGCCGGCGGACTCCGTTGGATGAGTTTCTCCATGCGAGAACCCGTGATCCCTGGGACCAGTATGGCTTACCACCCCTTCCTACCTCACCGGGCGCCGGACTTCCCCATGAGCGCCGTTTTGGGACACCAACCTCATTTCTTCCCGGCTTTGGCCTTGCCGCCCAACGGAGCTGCCGCCGCAGCCGCTGCCCTTTCCCTGCCCGGCGCTTTGACCAAGCCGATCATGGATCAACTGATCGGGGCGGCGGATTCGGGCCTCCCTTTTTCCACTTTGGGCCACCAAGCCGCGGCTCACTTGCGGCCTTTGAAAACGCTGGAGCCCGAAGAAGACGTGGAAGACGACCCCAAAGTTCACCTGGAAGCCAAAGAACTTTGGGAGCAGTTTCACAAGCGGGGCACCGAGATGGTGATCACCAAATCGGGAAGGTAAGCAGGCAGGCGGGCGACGGGGGTTGCTGCCCTTTAAGCCTTTCTTTCTTTCCACGCAGATTCTCTTGAGAAAAACTCCCGGCTGCTTCTCTTGCGGGAGGAGAGGGGGGAAAAAACAAAACAAAACGATCGGATCCCTCACCCAGGACTCCGCAAACTCGCCCTCCTTCTTGGTAGAAGGAGAGAGAGATCTGGCTGCATTCGGCGTCTCTCCGGGAGATCTTGCGGAGTTCGGAGTTTTTTTAAACTTTTACCACTGGATCCCTTCAGAAAACTCCACCAAAAAGAGCTGGGATGTGGCTTGTTTCCTTCCCAGGGAACTGGAGAAGGAAAAGCAAGGATGAATTCATCAACTCAAACCAACCAACCAACAAAATATTGCCTACAGCTCTTTTCCGGTCATTAAATATATTCTTTCTTTCAAAGAAATCCGCTTGGGTGCCTGGTGCTCACTTCCAAATGCAACTTTCCTCTACTTTCCAGAAAAGAAAGGAAAGGATCAGAAAAGGGAGGGTGGGAGGTTCTCCCCCCCCCCACACACACCCAATAAGGTTAGCTAGGATCTGGATGGTGGTTCCTTTTCTTTTGAATCCCAGTTTTTCAATCAGGTATAAGAGGCTCCCGCTCACCTAGGCCTCACTGTTAAATTCTGGCGCATTTGGAAAAAAAAATATGGAAGAACAGATTCAAATTTTGGAGGGAAGGATTCGTGTTTTCCCCCCACTGTAATCGCCCCTCTTCCTCTTTTAAAACTTTCTGAACGGTAGTTGTTTAAAGTAACAACAATCTGTTGTTTAAACAACTGCGATTGTTGTTTAAAGCAAAGGCGGCCTTTTCTGTTTAATGCATGCCTTAAGAATTAGGAAAAACCTAGCCGGTCCTTGAATTATTTCCTTCTAATGCCGAGAAGAAATATAATAGTTGGGATAGGAAGTTAGGAAGTGTCCTTCAGGTCTCAGAGGGTTATTGGGATTTATTAAGACCCTTTCAAAATGGTCTGAAATCAGGGAATCATTGGCGAAAAAGAAAACAGTTCAAAAACGATTCAAAGAGCTTTGCGGTTATTGGAGTGTTTTTGTGTTTGTTTTGGAGAAAATTGTT
Organism: Notechis scutatus; assembly: GCF_049901735.1. Classification (NCBI taxonomy): domain Eukaryota; kingdom Metazoa; phylum Chordata; class Lepidosauria; order Squamata; family Elapidae; genus Notechis; species Notechis scutatus. The sequence continues at coordinate 4,964,165 of NC_142021.1, read as the reverse complement.
GTTTCTCAAAGGGAACCCAACAAGATTTCTATAAAGGGATTTTGGGCCTAGGTTCACTCTTAACCAGCAAAACATTTGCGCCAACCAGCAAAAGATAAAATTGCATGTTTGGAAATGTTATTTGGAAATCAGGGGGGAAAAAGGTTTGGAAAGCATGAAAGCCGAGGGCATGACATCCCCCAATGCGAGATATGGATATTATAAATTGATAATATTAATATAGCACCCTGGTTTTTCTTCCTGAAAAGACTTGAATGCCTTAGACTTGAACGCTCAGCCTTTAAGGAATAGGATTCCCTCTAAAATATGTGCATGCTACCAGCACACCTTATCTGTTGAATTTTCAAATGGTTCAAGGAAGGAAGGAAGGAAGGAAGGAAGGAAGGAAGGAAGGAAGGAAGGAAGGAAGGAAGGAGAAGGGAATGGAATGGAAGGAAAAAAAGGAGGAGAAAGGAAGGTAGGAGAAGGGAAAGGAAGGAAGGAAGGGGTGAAACAAAACAAAACAATGTAATATAACATAATGTTCACCTTGTTTGTCTCTAGGAGAATGTTCCCACCTTTTAAAGTGAGGTGTACAGGTCTGGATAAAAAGGCGAAATACATTTTATTGATGGACATTGTAGCTGCGGATGACTGTAGATATAAATTCCATAATTCGCGGTGGATGGTGGCTGGGAAAGCCGACCCCGAAATGCCGAAAAGAATGTATATCCATCCGGATAGCCCAGCAACCGGAGAACAGTGGATGTCAAAAGTGGTCACCTTCCACAAACTGAAACTGACCAACAACATCTCAGACAAACACGGATTTGTAAGTGCTTTTAATCCTCTTAATGAGTTTTCTCTGAACTCCTAATCTTCCCCAGTGACATAATGCTGATCTTCCTATAGATTATTATTATTATTATAAACTTTTATTCTTTAAACATGAAACTCAGTCAACTGAACATGTAAAAATGTTCTATTATTAGTATCAGTATTATTATTTACACTACTAGTAGTGGTGTAGTAGTAATATTAAAATATTATTACTAGTAGTACTTTTAGCAATTTGCAAAATAGAAATTCAGGCCTATTGGAGAAATGGGGCAAAAGTTTACTTCTCTATCAGGATAAACACAGATTTGTAAGTGCTTTTAATTCGCTTTGTGAGTTTTCCCTGAACTTGTAATCTTCCTCCTGCCTTGACATAACACTGGTCTTGATGTAGATTATTATTATTATTATTATTATTATTATTATTATTATTATTATTATTATTATTATTATTATTATTATTATTATTATTATTATTACTATTATTCTTATTTTACTACTATAACTGCACTAGTAATAGTAGTAGTAGTTGTACTATCAGCTATTTGCAAAAGAGGGTGACTAGAAATTGAGGCCTATTGGAAAAATGAGGCAAAAGTTTACTTCCTCTATTAGAAACGGTCGGAAATCTTTCTTTCTCCCGCTTGGAAATGGACTGTCAATTGGTACACTCCAGATTTTCTGTAATAAGCTCCAGGTTTTAAAAGGAAGTTGGGGAAGGAGGGTCAGCCCTATCTTTTGGCCTTAGGATGACCTGTTAGAATGTCTGTTTGGCTTGCTTAGGAAGGCTTGGTGTGGGGGGTGGGAGAGAAGAATAAGATTATGAGGATAGGACAAGGAGAATGGGAATCAAATCTCCAAAGCAGAACTAGGCCTTTGTATATTGGGAAGAACTGGTTTCTATTTAAAGTGGGGGAAAAGGAAAGGAAAGGAAAGGAAAGGAAAGGAAAGGAAAGAAGGAAAGGAAAGGAAAGGAAAGGAAAGGAAAGGAAAGGAAAGGAGGAAGGAGAGGAGAGGAGAGGAAAAAGTCTCTATTGACTATGATATGGAAAGAATGTATTTCACAGTTATTTTCAAATGCAGTGGTCAATTCATATCACCCTTCCTCCAAACATAATAGTTTCAATATAAAATGAGGTGTTTATATATTGTATGCAATGTTTTCCCTTTAAAATCAGTTAATAGACCAATCTTAGTGAATATCTATCTGTCTGTCTGTTTATCTACCTTTCTGTCTGTCTGTCTGTCTGTCTATCTATCTATCTATCTATCTATCTATCTATCTATCTATCTACCTATCTATCTATCATCTACCTTCCCACCTACTTACCTACCTACTATCTTACATACTAATATATCCATGCATAGAGACACACACATATCTTTGCTTCAGCTCTCCACAGTGGGGATCCTTTCCCTTATTTTAGGCAACATCTGGATCTCTACCAATCGTGGTAGGGGAACGAAGGAAGGGGGCAGTCGGTCGGAAGTAGAAATCTTTATAAAAACATCCAAATAAGCCGCAAGGAAGTTCTAAGAAGCTACACAGGCAGGGTGTGGATTAATTTTTTAAAAAAGTGGAGTGGCCCTGTTTAGATATAATGCGTGCAGCAACGACCCGTTTCCCCTCAATTAAATCTTGTTCTCCCAACCCCTTTTCTTTCTCCTTTATTTCCCACCCACCCCTTTAGACCATCTTAAACTCTATGCATAAATACCAGCCTCGGTTCCACATCGTCCGAGCCAACGATATCCTGAAGCTACCCTACAGCACATTCCGCACTTATGTCTTTCCGGAAACGGAATTCATTGCCGTCACAGCCTATCAGAATGATAAGGTAAGAAGGGGACTGAGGTTGGAAAGGGAGTGCACGTGGGGAGGGTGTCCGGCTGCGGTGTGAGCCTCAGATAAGGTTTTGGTTTGAGCAGGAAGGATTCGGAAGGTCTTCCCCAAACAGGTATCGGCACCTGGCCTTCTTAGGTTCCTCTTTTTTCCCCCCCTTTTCTTCCTTCACCCGCTTCAAAGAAAACCAGGAGTTAAATATCCTGCTGGAACAGGGGCCATTTGGTCAAGCTCATTAAAGAGGAGTGGGTTATCATTATGAGGAAGGGTGTTAATTGGATTTGCTGCTCTGTGCATACCTTGGATTGGGAACAGCCTATGCCCAAAGCTTTCAATTCCCTCCTTGAAGGAACCTTGGCCATGGCGCCAAAAGGAAGTTTTGGTTTCCCATTAATCTTCTCAATCCTTTCCTTTGAACTTCTTTTTTTTTTTTTGTTACTTGGTTGTGTGTATATGTGTGGTGGTGGGGGGAGGGATATTTTCCTTTGGGTGGCAGTGAGGGAAGAAGCTGGCTTGGACAATATTTGGAAAGACGGGATATGGAATAATAGGTTGGTGGGTGGGTGGCTTGGCGGGTGAGCTACCGAGATCCCTTCTTTTCTCCCCGACTATGTGTGGGAGAGGTGGAACTTAAAGAGCTTGAGGTAGCCTGAAAGGCATGGGAAAGAATGCAATGTCTAACTGCCAGATCTTGGAGCTTTTATTTGTTCACTGGGTTTCTCTCGCCGTAAATTAGCAGCTTGCCATGGGCTTTTATGAAGTTTTAGCAAGTTTGCCAAGAAGAAAGTTTGTTCCAGAGTGGAGGGAAGAAGGAAGAAAGGAAAAGAGAGGGAACAGAGGGATGGATGGGTGGAAGGAAGGGAGGGAGGGAGGAAGGGAGGGGGAAGGGAAGAAGGAAGAAAGGAAGGAAGGAAGGAGGAAGGGAAGAAGGGAGAAACAAAGAAGGAAGGGAGGATGGGAGGAAGGAAGGCAGAAAGAAAGGGAAGGAAGGCTTATTTAATTGCTTTCACTGCCTTGTGGTATGTGGAATTCAGAGCCAACCTGCCTCCTGGATCAAAATGGCAGCAGGTTTGCAAAGAAATTGCGGGGAGACCGAAAAGAGGCAGTTGTGAAGTCCGAGGTTTGTCAGATTTTCTCTTTGTGAAAGCAGAGCCCAGCGCAAGCCAAGCTTAGATAGAGTAAGAAGAAAGGGGGAGAAGAGCGAAGAAATAGACCCAGTTCCTCCCAAGATAGGCTTCTCACGCCTTGGTCCCTGGTTGCTTGTCTGGAGCTCCTTTGCAGAAGGGTGGAATTGAACAGGTCTTCACCTGCCTGAAGGTGCCGGGATTTACCTAAGACCTCCTCTCCAGTAGACCTTTCTCCTGCTCTCTGGCCAAGCCAAAAGTCTGAAAGGTCTACGAATTGAAGCAGATGAAGACATTGATTTTCAGAAGGTGGCAAGAACCCTGGGTGTTCTTGGTTCACACTCTGGAAAGGAAAGGAAAGGAAAGGAAAGGAGAGGAGAGGAGAGGAGAGGAAAGGAAAGGAAAGGAAAGGAAAGGAAAGGAAAGGAAAGGAAAGGAAAGGAAAGGAAAGGAAAGGAAAGGAAAAGAAAATAAATTCCCGTCAGAGTTGATTTAAATCTAAACTCAATGAAGCTGAATTGGGCTTGCACCAAACTCGGTGTTTCTAGGACTGTGATCTAAACAGGAAAGTGGTGGCATATAGTGAGATTATTATTATTGTTATTTTGCTCTGAAGTGACACACAGTGATGATCCTTCCTTCTTCTCCTTTTTGTTCTCCTCCTTCTCCTTCTTTCCCTTTTCCTTCTTCCCCTTCCCTTTCTCCTTTCTCCTCCTTCTCCTCCTCTTCCTTCTCCTCTTCCTCCTTCCCCTTCCCCTTCCCCTCCACTTCCCTTCTCCTTCTCCTTCCTCCCTTATTATGAAAAAAAATCTCCTCCTTCTCCCTTTCTTCTCTCCCTTCTCCTTTCCCTCCTTTCCCTTCTCCTTTTTCCATCTCCTCCTCCTCTTTTTCTTCTCCTATTCCCTCTCCCTATTATTATTATTATTATTATTATCATTCCCATCAGACCAGCCCGTCATTCTCCCCACCCTCTATTCTGATATTCAGATTCAAGAGTTACTTCACTTCACCAAACCTATTCAGCAAATTTTCCCAAGCTGGGAAGCATTTCCAGCCAGCTTTGAAATGAAACCTTCCTTCCACTCCCCATAAAATCAGAGCAGGGGCAGATTGTTTGGGAAAGCTGGAGGAGAATTTGAAGGCTCCTCAGATATTTTGTCTAGAAGATATTTCTTTAAGTATGTGTGAGAGAGACAGGCACGCACTAGTTATAAATTGAGATCCAAACCCCTTTATGTAAAATATTTTACTTTAGCAAGGAGAGGAAGCCATACTTTTGCAATTGAATTAAGGCAGGTAAAGCCGTGAGACTAAAACATGACTAATGGGCTGTGCGTTCCATTCATTCCAAGAGGAGTCTAACAGTGCACTTGTCTGTGTGTGTGTTTGTGTACGTGTGTATGCGTGAGCAGACACACACACACACACACACACACTCATGGAGTGGGGGGAGTTAGCAAAGCCCAAGCAGCCTCCAATTAGCTAAGGCTGAGCAACTGAAGTAAGGAAATGACCACAGGAACTTCGTCCCCTATGGGACCCCCTAATCCTTGCCTGAATAGCCACAAATTTGCAGCGGGGAACTATAAAGCAAATTAAAAGCAAAAAATTGCCTGCCTACTTCTGAGATCCTGCAACCTCTCCTTTTCTATTTCTTCAGACAAGCTTTTTTTTCTGGGATCCTGGCTTTTTTTTTTTTTTTTTAAGAGAGGCGGGCAATGTTTGGTTTAAATAAAACAGAGGTTTCCTCCCCACCCTCTATGGATTCCCCCCCCTCTCTTTCCTGTTATCTTTTGTGTGGCAAACCTCAGAAACATTCTGTACTCCTAAAAGTCACCCCCATGTCGGCACCCAAGGTTTAAATCCTGGTCTGTCTTGCTAAGCTATTAAATTGTTCCAAAATTCAGCGTATTTGCAGAGTCTCCTTCTAGACTCTTACTGCCGTTCTACAGAGGGGTAGAAATACACGACAAATAGAAATGCAACAGAAATAGACCCCTTTAGCAGAACAAATCTTAGAAATAACTGGACAATAAAGAGATAACAAGGGCGGGGGGAACAAGAATGAAAAAGTTAAGTAGGAAACCTTCGGGTGTAAATTTTAGTTCTGGCTTTCCTGCATTGTAACCAACCGGTTGTTAGTCAAAGTATACCATTCTCACATGAAATGAAATCAAGAATCTTTTCTTTCCTAAGAATCCAAATCCCGACAATTGCGACAAATGTCTTTCTTTGTCCTTCTTTTGCCAGATCACCCAGTTAAAAATTGACAACAACCCTTTTGCCAAAGGCTTTCGAGACACAGGGAATGGAAGGCGAGAAAAGAGGTAAGAAGAAGATATACACGTCAATTTTCCTTTTTGGGGGGCTGGGGAACCATCAGAAAAAGCTGCCCCAAAGTCCGTTAAAATAAAATAAAATGAAAATAGAACTCTTCCTTCTTTTCTTTTCAGTTCCCACCCCAAAATATCCAATTGTGGTGTGAACATGAAGTGAAAAGCAGGATGAAAGTTTGTTGGTTTGGGTTTGTTTTTTTTAATTTGTCAAGCTTGACAATACGCAACTTTCCCTTTGGTGCTACTCAAAGGAGAAACTCTCTGCCAAGTGTATATGTATAGTTTATGACGTGGTTCCTATTGGTGACATGTTAAAGACAGAAAGGGTGGAGGACAAACCACAATAGATAGCCAAGCAGATTTTGAACGACTTTCAATAGATTTTGTTGGAAGAGTTTGGAGTTTCTTTCAAAGAAATAACTCCAACCTCCATCAAAACTGGGAAGTAGGAAATCACAACTAACATTGATCTTCTGGCCAGGTAAGATTTAGGATAAGTGGTGAAATGGAAAGGGGGCGGGGGGGAGGGAAACTCACATCAATCTGCTTCTAGCAGCTTCTATTCATGGCCTAGTTCCCAATTGGTGTGAAAATACTGTGCTTACAAGACATATTTTTAGTAAGAATATATATATTCCTATTAAAATATGTCTTGTAAGCACAGTATTTTCACACCGATTGGGAACTAGACAGCGTGTGTGTGTGTGTGTGTGTGTGTGTGTGTGTGTGTGTGTGTCTATCTTTACAGATTGGATCTCAAAAAGTGGTAGGGATGATTGAAATACTGGCAAGGAGGATGAGAACAAGAGGAGCAAGAAAACACCAGGTTTTTGTGGACCACAAGTTTTTGTGGAGAATGAACATTTGCATTCAAGCGTTAAACAAGAGTTATTTTCTTGAAGCTATTAAGAGAACAGATATCTCCTGGATATTTTAAACAGTCGGTTGGTTAGGAATTTCTCTTCTTCTCCGCCTCACTTAAAATTTGCATCTCCCTCCACAAAAACAAATAAACCTGGATCCTCAATTGCCTGATTTCCATATCCCTTGATTGATTCAATCCACAGTCCTGGTTTTGTGCTATCTTAAACTTTAAACCATGTTTACCCAAAACAGCGAATCAGATGCTGCAAATGTTAGATGTGATTGCTGTTAAACTATGTTTTCCAATGCTTAGGTTGTGAACTCATTCTGCTTGGCTAGTTTTAAGTTTCAGCTTTTTAGATACGTGGCCGCACAAACTGGTCAACTGCATTTTTAGTCTGTCCGAACTCAGTCTGTGTAATCAATTAATGGCTTAAGATGCTGCTATTATTATTATTATTATTTATTTATTTATTTATTTATTATTATTATTATTATTATTATTATTATTATTAAAAAGGGGGGATTAATGAGATTAAAGATGGTTTAATTAAGCATGGATGAAGGCAGCACGTAAACAGAGTTCATCCAGAGTGCTGTAAAAGATTTGGTCTGACAATTGCCTGATGAGCTTCAACAATTGAAGACAAAAATAGGTGCCTGGATAACTGAGGCTCCAATTTCCGTCAGTCGAAGCCAGAACGGCCAATAACAAAGCAGAAGGAGATTGATAAACCCCAAATATTTAAAAGTCTGATTGTCCAAACTTGCTTTGAGAGTTTCATCCAAGGTGACAACAAACTAACAAGGTGGTTTATTCAAATGTATGTTATCCTTAGTACAGGTACTCCTAGAGTTAACGACCACAATTGAGCCTAGAATTTTAGGCCACTAAGTTGATGCTGCCAGGGTCATAAGTGTGAAAAAAAAAACTTTATCCGGTGCCATTGTAACTTTGACCAGTCACTAAGTGAACTGTTGTAAGTTGAGGACTACCCCACCATAGACCACCTTAACCTGTTCTAAAATACAACCTTTGGCCAAGATTTCTCTAAACATTTCGGTTGACTTGAGTTTAAGCTATGGCAGGCTGGAATTTACGGAGAAAAAGAAATTTGAAGCACAATTGTTGGTCAACCTTTAATGGAACGGATTGGTTTCAGTTCAGTGCAGCTGGCAATTCTAGTTGTTGTGGTCCAAACAAGCCACCCTTTATGGTTTAGGGTGGTTGTGTGAAGCTGTGGCAGGTTGGACCACACCTGGCTAATATGCCCGTCTAGGAGCACAAAAAGATTTATTTTTTGTTTTTTAGCTGGCTAAACCAAGAATGCTTGGGTCCTGCCAAAACTGAAAAGAGTTTTTGTTTTCTCTTTTCCTTTTCTCTTCCTAGAAAACAGCTGACTCTTCAGTCCATGAGAGTTTACGATGAGAGGCAGAAAAAAGAAACTTCGGATGAATCTTCCAGCGAGCAAACGGCCTTTAAATGTTTTGCTCAGTCAACATCTCCGGCTGTATCTGCAGTGGGTACCTCTAATCTTAAAGGTGAGCCATTTTTCCTCTCTGTTTCCACCCAGGAGTAAGAGCGAGCTGTGGTTGCTTTCCTACTACATGGGTCATTTAAAAAAAAAAAAAAAAGTTGGTTGCAAAGTTTCTGTCTGATGGGGATTAACAAAAAAAACCCCACTACTCTGGTTTTAAAAAGTGAGTCTGGAAAACACTCCAGATCTTAAAATTTCACTTTGTCTCTCTCTCCCTTATTTGTATTTTATCTGGGGTTTGAATACAGGTAAACCCATGTGGGCTGAAACAGGGGACCAGAGACACAAACTTTCCCATTCCTTAGGAATTTTCAAAATGTTCAGGGAAAGATTAAAATCACCACAAACCTCCTTTTCCTCCCCCCAACCTTCTCAACCGTGGCTACAAAGGTAAAGAGCAAGGAAATCCTGGTCTATCTATCAGGGATATTTGGTCTGAAATGGGAACTAAAAGGTGGTCAGGCTCATAGGTTTGTGTCTGCAGGCAATCCTAACTTACAAAAGCTCATTTAGTGACCGCTGGAAGTTACAACGGCACTGAAAGAAAAGTGACTTATGATTGTTTTTTTTACCCTTAACAACTCTTGCAGAATCAGCCAGTTTATAAGACAGTTTCACTTAACAACTAACTGAACCACTGCAGTGATTCCCTTTAACAAGAGTGGCAAGAAACGGTCATAAAGTGGGACAAAACTCACTTAGGAACGGTCTGGCTTAGCAACAGAAATGTTGGCTCCCTCGTGGTTGTAAGTCAAGGACTATCTCAAAAGCTGGTGCCCAGAGATCTGCACATTTCCTGGCTGTCTAGATTGCTCTGATTTTGCTATGCTATTGCAGGAAAGAATGCACATTTTTATTTGACACACTCGTGTGTTTTTTTTAAGTTTGAACATTGGTTTTGTGTGTGTGTGTTTGTGTGTGTGTGTGTGTGTGTTTGTCAGGGTGTGCAGCAATCTCTGCCCCCCCAAATTCCAAGTTCATGATTCTTGCTGCGAATGGAAAGAAAAGATACTGTTTATTCCAACACCAGACGCCTGATAAAACCTGGGATAAATAGAAATGGGAGAATTAATGCTGTTCTTTCTCTATCCTTCAACCTCACACACACACACCCACACACACTTCAGAGGGCAGTTTATAAAAAAAAAAAAAAAAAGAAGATAGTTAATTCCACAAATGTCCCAAATGTGCTTTTTTTTCCCAAGAGGCGACTGGACTTCCTGTTTTTTCTTGGAAGACTTTTCGCTTCTCATCCAAGAAGCTTCTTCAGCTCTTCGGGGAAAGGTCTTAAAAAACAAACAAAGCACTTTTGGGACGACCCTGACCAGGTGATGGAGAATCTCCATAAACATTAATTGCCTAAACCAGAACTAAATGAGCTAACTGGTCAGGGTTAAGCTACGATTCACAAAACCCTACATTTTGAAAGAGCCAGTGACTATTTATGATTTAGCAAAGTTTTCTATGCCTTTGGATTTACCCTCAGCCAAGGACGTGTTTTGTTTGTTAGTTAGTTTGTTTTTAGGAAAACATCTAGAAAAGAGTGGGATGAAATCTCTTTTTCTCTGGCCTGGATTAGACAGTTGTAGTGCCAAGGCCCAAGTAGATCAAACCTCAGTGGAAATTAGATCAGAATCTTGAGTTGGAATTGGGAAAGAAAAAAAACCCGGATGACTTTCCAAGTCCAGAAGAAAACTGAATTGTAAGCATTGGGACTCCATCGGGGCGTACTCAACTGAGTTGGGAAGTTTTGTTCTCAGTGGCTGGGAAACAGAGAGGAACATCTTGTGGGAAGGCAACTGAGAAGCACGCTCTCTCTCTCTCTCTCTCTGTTTTTTTCTTCCTTTTCCACCATCTCTCTCTCTCTCTTTCTCTTCCCAGACCTGTGTCCCAGCGATGGGGAAAGTGACTCGGAGAGCAAAGAGGACCCCATGGAAGCCAACGAAGTCGGGAAGATCTCTACCACCACGGCCAACCTCGCCCCCAACAGCAGCTCGTCCTTGGGAGGTGGGGATGGGACCGAACCCCGAGAAGGAGGGAAGAACAGCCCTTCTTCCAAGGCTCATCTCTTCCCACCCCCGGACTCGGCCAGCAGCAGGAGCCGTGAGAGCACCTCAAAAATGCCTCCCGATTCCCAACATAGCCCAGCCGCCATCTCTTCCAGCACCCGGAATTTGAGCAGCGGAGAAGAACTCAAGAACCAGGAAGAATGCCGGATGGTGAACAAAGAAACCTTCGCGCCTTTAACAGTTCAGACGGACAATCCCGGGCACCTGGCCCAGAGCCACCTGTCCAACCTAACGTTTCCCCACGGCCTGGCCAGCCAACCGTTCTTCAACCCCCTGAGTAATGGGCATCCTTTCCTCCTCCACCCGAGCCAGTTTGCCATGGGTGGAGCTGCTGCTTTCTCGGGCATGGCCGGCATGGGACCTTTGCTGGCCACGGTCTCTGGGGCGTCGGCAGGAGTTACTGGTCTAGACAACACGGTGATGGCCACAGCAGCTGCCCAGGGATTAAGTGGGGTTTCGGCAGCAGCTGCTGCAGCTGCCTTACCCTTCCATTTTCAGCAGCACGTCCTGGCTTCTCAGGTAAGACGCCTGGTGTGTACATCTCTGTTTGTGTGTGTGTGTGTGTGTGTGTGTGTGTGTGTGTGTGATTTGTCCCCTCCGTAAAGCAGGTGTAACAATGGCTATTCAGGCATCCAGCAAATCAGAACTTTGCTTCAACAATTGTAGCGTCCATGGGGTTCATTGTCTTCTTGGCTTTGTTCCCCCACCTGGGGCGACCAAAGTAACTTCATTTAATACAACCTGTGGTTCGTGGGAACCTTTGGGCGTTTTCTCATGGAGGTTGGTTCTACAACTGGGGTTTTTCTCTGCTTAGGTTGATGGGGGAGCCCAGCCCTTGGTTGTTTGAGTCCTAAACTTTGGGGAGGAAAACCGTCCATGGTTTTGTGGGATGGGTGAAATGAGACCCTAGATTTAAAAAAAAAAAAGGATTTAGAGACCAGAGCCAGTGGTTTCTGGCTTGATGCAGAAGAGGCCAGTGCAATTTAACAATAAAAATAAAAAACCAAGTTTGCCAAAATAAAATAAATAAATAAAGGCCACCTACTTGCAAGTCTTTTGGGGATGGCTTTCTTTTCTCCTAGGGTGTTTACAGGAAGGTGGGGAGGAGGGTAAGTAAATAGGTTGGTTTCCCTTCTGTGTGGAGTATGTGTGAGCCGTTAATTTTTAAAAAAAAATAGTTCCCCCCTCTTCCAATTCAGGAAAGTAGAGGTTCACTTTGGTTGAGGGAGGGAAAGAGGGAGGGAAGGAGAGGGAGAAAGAGAGAAATGGAGAGAGAGAGAAAGAGAGAGATGGAGAGAGAGAAAGAGGGAAGGAGGGAGATGGAGAGAGAGAGAGAGAGGGAGCTGCAGTTAGGAATTAAAAAATAAATTATCCAGTTAGATTGGCCATCTAAACAAGCATTTCCCTCTCTTGTCAGTCCAACTTGTTTCCCAGGCTGGAGAAAATAGGAAGAGGAAGGTGCGTTAGATATGTTTGCCCCCTTGAGTAATAATAATAAATAAATGTGGGATTAAAAAAAATACCTTAAAAATATTTAACTTATTTAAGGAAGGAGCCAGGCAGTGTTGGCCCAGCCTGACTCCTGATTAAATTTGCTTCGGTTTTCTGCAGCTCATCCTTGGCCCGTGTCCAGCTATGGGGTTTATTCGAGGCTTCAGGTATAGGGGAACCCCCCAAAAAACCAGGTTGTTTCACAAATCAGATTAAGGGCCGGTAATCAAGTATCAGCTTGTGTACCTTCCCATCTCCCACCGAAATTCCACCCTTCATCCTCTGAAGCTTAAGCGGGGATTTTGCTTGGGGTGGGTGGGAATCATTTCTGTAGTATCCAACTTGAGAAATGTGCTCAAAACACTGGAGGCTTTTCAAGAACAGGTTGGACTGCCATCCTGTCAGAAATGGTGTCTCTTTTGCTTTGGGCAGGGGGTTGGACTAGATGACCTACAAGGTCCCTCCCAACGAAGTTTTTGGAACTGGGTCAAAGGGCTAGCGGGGGTGCGGTGGGGGTGAGGGTGGGGAGGAAGAATGTGGCCAGGATCCTTGGCTGTAGTTTTCTGGGCAGTTTGTTTGCCCTCCTCCTCTGGCTACAACTATCTAGTTGGACCGCCAACAAATACTTTTTTCCATCAGTGAATAGCTCATCACGAGAAGAGAGAGAGAGGGGGGAGGGAGGGAGAGGGAGGGAGAGGAAAGAAAGAAAGAAAGAAAGAAAGAAAGAAAGAAAGAAAGAAAGAGAGAGAGAGAGAGGGAGAGGAGGAGAGAGGGAGGGAGGAGAGAGAGAGAGAGAGAGAGAGAGAGAGAGAGAGAGAGAGAGAGAGAGAGAGAGAGAGAGAGATGATTGAATGGGGATCAGAACACAGTTTGATTTGGCTCTGGTTTCCCAGGCTGGCTGGCTGGGCTTCCAACCACCCAACGGAGTCAGCTGCTTTCTCTCTTTCTCTCTCCTTAAGCCAGAAAATGAAGTGGGATTTGGCTGACAAAAGCACCTGGCAAACTAGGCGCTTCAGCATCCCAGGCGTATCCCAGGGCACCATTTTGGCAGGGTGGGCCTTTTACTTTTTCCTCTTCTTAATAAGTTCCGGCGTTCTCCCCCTGTGGAAAAAGGCCCGGAGACTTGGAAGACTTGGAAGAGAGATATTTCCCCTCCCGCTCCCCTTAAGCTGGAGAGATTTCTTGCTGGGGATACAGAAACTTCTGCCATAGGGGCTCTTGCCAGGAGGGTGAGGCCAATGGGTGCTGTGGTTTGGGAGCAGCTGGAGGGGTTGCCCTTCTTCCAGATGCACCTGGGGAGCGGGAGGGGAAATAGGTTGACTGTGGTGGCAGGCCTGTGGATCAGAAAGCCATCCAGGAATGGGAGCCTCTGAATTTTATCTGTTCTAGAGCAACCATTTCATCTTTCATTGAGACCAGAGTAAAAACTAAAACATTAAAATAAAATATCTCACTACTACTACTACTACTACTACTACTACTGCTACTATTGCTACTACTGATGATGATGATATATTTTTAAATGTTCAGCTGATTGAGTTTCATGTTTAATGAATAAAAGAGATAACAATACATTTGAAGAAGATCAAATGTGTATCTATATATCTCTCTCTCTCTCTCTCTCTCTCTCTGTGTGTGTGTGTATGTATGTATGTATGTATGTATGTATGTAAGTATGTATGTATGTATGTATATAGCATCCTAGGTCAATACCTAGGATTCTGGCAGGAACCCGTATCAACCATCAGCACCAGTCAATGATATTTGCGATACATTTTTAAATGTTCAGTTGACTTGAGTTTCATGTTCAATGAATAAAAGAGATAGTAATGATGGTGATGCGAATTATTTGCACACTGAAGTTGAGTGACTATGGAGGAAGACATCAATGGACGTACCCGTAGTAACAGGAGCCCTTGGAGCAATACTCAAAGGGCTGCCTAGATAAATGGAAATGTTGAACTTATTAGACTTGAATATCCTGACTTTGCAAACAAAAAACAAAAAAAACCCCAAAACCACCCTACTTGGAACTGCATATATACTCAGGTGCTACTTAACAGCTCTTAGGTCCTTGATTAGGGCTTGAACTGTTAAGTTTTTACTAACAGTTCAAGTCCTAACTGTGAATCAAGCTGACGATTAAATGTATAATAATAATAATAATAATAATAATAATAATAATAATAATAATAATAATAATAATAATAATAATAATAATAATAATAATTAATAATTAATAATAATTAATAATAATAATAATAAATGTAATGTGCTTATTTGTTCCTGACACTCATGGAAGCATGTGTATGTGTGTATGTGTATGTATAATCTCTGTGTGTGTGTGTGTGTGTGTGTCTGTCTGTCTGTCTGTGTCTCTCTGTCTCACTGTCTCTGTCTCTGTCTGTCTCTGTCCCTCTCTCTCTCTCTCTCCCTCCTCCTGTCCATCCCTGGTACTCATGAAATAATATTTGTGTGTGGTTGCCTTTGTGCACAGGCACCCACATGCTTCCATGAATGCCAGGAACCTCCTAAGCCCCGAATCCTTAACCCTAAGACATTTGCTCTGCTTGGATGCTTATTTTGGCCAAAGGAAACTACCGGTTTCCTGGACTTTAATTCATAGGTTTGGCTCCTTTCCTGACCCCCTTACTCCACCAGCAAACGGCAACAGGGCTGAGTCTGCGCCACAGGGCAGCTTCTCCGCGGGTGGCTTGGGGGTTGTGGGGAAGGAGAAAGCAATGGGTGCACCCACTGCTTATGCTGGCCTGGCAGCCTGCTTGACCCACTCAATGCCTGTGTTTGATGTGCGTGTGTGTGGGGGGGAAGCCAGGCTGACCCACTGCTTGTGTTGGCCTGGCAGCCTGCTTGACCCGCTGCCAGGCAGTCTTGCATTTGGGGAGGGGGCTGTTGGGAGCTCCCTGCCCCCTCCCCAGCCCCCGTGCTGGCTCCTCCGACTGACTGTTGCTCTTCTTTTCGTAGAGCCTAGCGATGTCTCCCTTCGGCAGCCTCTTCCCCTACCCTTACACCTATATGGCGGCGGCGGCGGCAGCCTCGACGGCCAACCCGATGCACCGGCACCCGCCTTTCCTGAACACGGTGCGCCCTCGCCTGCGGTACAGCCCTTACTCCCTCTCGGTGCCTCTGCCGGACAGCAGCGGCGGCGGCGGCGGCAGCTTGCTCACCACCGCCTTGCCTCCTTCCCTGGCCGGCGGCCCCGAAGGCAAAGCCAGAGCTTTAGCGCCCAGCCCCGGCTTGGGCGTCTTGGATTCCTCCGGTTCCGAGCTCAACAGCCGCTCTTCCACGCTGTCCTCCTCCGGGTCGGACAAAGAGGCCACCAGCGAGCTACAAAACATCCAGCGCTTAGTGAGTGGACTCGAGTCGAAACAGGACAGAGCCAGGAGCGGGTCGCCCTAAGAGGGGGTGGGGGGTGGGAGTGGGGAACGGGAGCGTCCTCTTCCCCCCCCCATTGCAGTATGGGGGAGGGGAGGGGCACCTCCTGTTTCTCCCTCTTCCCTCTCTCCCCCCCCCGCTCTCCACGCCTTATGGGGCCCGTCCGGCCTCTCCCAACTTGGGCAGCGGGAGTGTGTGGGGCTGGGGTCCCGGGTGGGGGCGGGGGAGATGGAAGGAAGGAAGGAAGGAGCTGATGAGCGCGCGAGAAGCAGGGGCGGGGGGGCGCTGCTGGAAGCTGCTATGAACCACTGTTTTGTCCACTGGAGGCAGGTGTGAATTCTGGGGTCCTCCTCTCCCCTTCCTCCCCTCCCCCTCCCCGCTTTCCTTTTTCCCCTTTCCTTCTTTTTTCTTTCCTTTCCTTTTTCTTTCCTTTTTCTTTCCTTCTTTTTCCTTTCCTTCTTTTTCCTTTCCTTTTTTTTTCTTTCCTTCTTTTCCTTTCCTTCTTTTCCTTTCCTTCTTTTTTCCTTTCCTTTTTCCTTTCCTTCTTTTTCCTTTCCTTTTTTCCTTTCCTTTTTCTTTCCTTCTTTGTTCCTTTCCTTCTTTTTTCCTTTCCTTTTTTCCTTTCCTTCTTTTTTTCCTTTCCCTTTCCTTCTTTTTTCCTTTCCTTCTTTTTTCCCTTTCCTTCTTTTTTTCTTTCCTTTTTTCCTTTTTTTGGGGAGGGGGCTTGTTCCTGCCTCCCTTTACAGATCAAAGCAGAGATGTGAAGAGAAATGGGTGGCCTCTTTTGTGCCCCCCCCCCCAGGGCGAATTTGCTTTTTTTTTTTTGCATAGCAGTTCCTTCAAAAATCAAGCTGAAAGGGTGGAAAAAAGGAGAGAAGCCCGATCCTTTTAATATTTTGGGGGGGAGGGTCGTGGAAGGGGGGCCGCTGCGGCTATAGTTCGTTTAATTTTGCATGGTTCGTTCCAAATCTCTTTATTTTGTGAAATCCTTGACTCCATAAATGCTTGCTTAAGGTCCCCAGAGCATTAAATATGTGTGTATGTATGTGTGTATGTATGTACTTATGTGTGTATATGTGTGTGTGTGTGTGTATATATATACATATACATACATGTGTGTATACAGCTACATACATACACAGATATATAATACATATATAAATGTGTGTGTATGTATGTACTTATGTGTGTATATGTGTGCATACATATACATACATGTGTGTGTGTGTATATACACACACACACACACACACATACATACACACACATATATATAATACATATATAAATATGTATGCGTGTGTACATATGTATGTATGTATGTATAGCTTTACACATACATTTATGTGTGTGTATGTATGTATTCTGATACATATATACATATATATATGTATACATATTTCTTTACATTTTTTGGTTTCTTTTTCTGATAGGAGCAATTGAAAATGTAGTTAGAAGGGGGAGCATTATAATTTTGCTGGTTTGTTTTAAAATGACGCCCCCATCTCCGTTTCCTAGTTTTGTTTTCAATACTTTTTTTCCCCTTTCACTGTATATGCAATAACAAGGTTTATAAATGTAATAAGGAGAAGGGGAAAAAAAAACCAACGACAACAGTGGACACTATTGATAAAGTATTTATGTAATTAATGGATGACTTGTAAATACCTGGCCTATGAATACTCGAAATTAAAATTTAATTTATTGATATTGTACATATGTCTGTAAATATAGACTGCAGTTGTCTTTCTGGTTTGGTTTTGTTTTTTTAAAACTCATTTTTATTTCAAAGTCAGGTTCTGTTGTGAAGAGTTACAACTTTAAAAAAAGGTGGGGGGAGGGGTAGGGATGGCAAGCAAAAATCCATCAGGGGAAGATCATGTTTACATTTCCGATGTTTCTTTTCTTTTTTCTTTTTGTTTTACTGTGCCATTATAAAGAGAAAGGGGTCGTTTTGTTGATTTGGGAGGGGGAGGGAAGGGGGAAGCATGCAAAATGCAGAACAATTGGGGAAAGACTGTACAATGGCTGGACATCGCTGGATGCTCCCTGATTCTACCCCTGGTAGAAATGATTAAATAAATATGTAAATTAAATACCGACACACTTCTCAAGTAGATTTGTGAAGAGGGAAGCGGGGAGAAAAATCTGGGAGTTGTGCTCATTTAAAAAGACAAAAAAGAAAAAAGAAAACCATTGCTATTCCTCCCCCCCTATTGCCCCATATTATGGTTGGTTGCATGGTCAGCCAGATGTTTAGTCTGGATTTGGCATTTTTGTTCACCAGTCCTTCCCAAGGACCTAAGATAGGCAGATGTGAATATTTGAAGGTGTTAGAAATTTGAGGATTTAAGCTGTTCGGGGACTAAAGATGCCCTTTGCAATTGACCGATGGGGATTTTGTCAATGCCGGATAGTGTTCAGTTGCTGCTCCAGATATTTTGGGGTCGCAACCCAAGTTGCTTATCCCTATTGGGTCTATCTTTGCTTTGTTTTGCCACAGTCCTTCCACTTCTATTCGCAGCTCTTTGTATATTTTGTGACTTTTCCCTGGTTCTTTCTCTTCTGCTGTCTCCAAGGTACTGCCACAACCATTATCCAGACATTTTCCCCCCCTTATTGACAGTTGTTTAAATCTGGGATATTCTGTGGCAGGTTATTATTATTATTATTCTTGGAATATTGAGTCCGATATTTTTACAGGTTCAAAATCTAGTGCCGAGCATTGTTGAAACCAAAACAGAAATAAATAGATTTGTGGAAATGGTTCAAAGGCTTTCCCACTTTCCTGTAATCTCTCCCCCGCCCTTCCTAACTCAAAAGAAAGTTGCTTTTAAAGTTGCAATTTCAACCTACTGTATTTTCTTTTCATGGCTGCATCTTTGAGGATTAACTGATGTACCTCGAGGGGACCTGTGTCCAGAACGTTTCCACCAATCTTTTTGAACCTGGATTCCTTTGCTTTTTTGGAAGGGAGCTAAGATAAATTTTCCCCCTCCTCCAAAGTATTTAAAGTGGACCTGAAAGCAGCGGAGGTGGTGCCACTACAATCAGACCTGTGTTTACTCAGAAGTAAATCCTACTGACGCCAATGAAGCTTGAAAGGGCTTATATCGGGTGCAAGTTTCACTCAGATTTTCAAGGGGCAAGCGGGTCTGCCTATGTTTAAACCACATTTACTTGCTGGGTAGAGGAAAGTGGCCGGCTCATTGACGTCAATGGGGTCACACACAAAAAAACCGATTTGTCTCCATTACTTGTTGATCTTCTCCTGCCCTTTCCAAAACTCTTGCCCCCACTCACCCCTGTGGTTCCCCCCCCCCCCCACAAGCCTTTTGCATTGCAAAAAAACGAAGACAAGCACTATTCAAAACTCAAATCAAAATTTCCCAGTCTTAACTTTTTGCAAGTTTGGTCTGTGTACATAAAAGGATTCTAAAAAACAACAACAGTAAAACCCGACAGGGGTCTGGACAGAGCTACAAAGTTAATCGAGGCAGTTCAACAGTTAATTTACTAGCAGGTTTTTTGTTTTTTGTTTTTTAAAAAAAAATTCTACCGGGGAATAGAAATCAAAATAACTTCAACCTTCTATCCGGCCTCTCCTCTTTCTCTTCATCTGTATTTATGATTAAGGGAAAATATTTATACAGCTCACGAGCCTCCGCCAAGCAGGGGCGGAGAAAAGAGGGTTGTAAATCTTGCGGGAGTCAAGAGCGGAGTTTCGGCCCCTTTCCGCAAAACTCTGGAGGGTCAACCCCAAGGAAGGAACGGACCGTTCACACAACCTTTAAACCCGGCTTCTGGATCAGCGCCAGGTTCGAGCAAGTCCCATCTTGGAGGAGGGGAGAAAAATATTGGG